>NC_022009.1:74536160-74547199 GCF_000317375.1 Microtus ochrogaster
ATGTGGGGATGATTACGGTAACAGTAAGGATGCTTTCCGGTACTGGAATGTGGCTTCATTTACAGTGGAAGTGCTGGCCACCTTCCTTACAGTCTTTGTTACTGTGTGAGATGCTCGAATCATCAGAGCACTGGAGAATACTTTCCTACATGGGTTGCGGCTAGAGTTCATTTGAAAACTTGATAATAACTTTTGAACTTTTGAGGATTTAGTGTGTGTGTGTGTGTGTGTGTGTGTGTGTGTGTGTGTGTGTTGTGTCCATCCATAGTGATTATGCTTTCTAAAAGTAGCTGGTAATGGGTGGGGCTGGAGAGATGGCTCAACAGTTAAGAGCACTGCCTACTGTTGTTCCAGAGGTCGTGAGTTCAATTCCCAGCAACCACATGGTGGCTCACAACCATCTGTAGTAAGATTTGGTGTCCTCTTCTGGCCTGCAGAACACTATATACATAATGAATAAATAAATCTTTTAAAAAAATAAATTAATAAAAGTAGCTGGTAAAAGCTGATTTCAGGAAATTTTTAAAGTAAATAATTTACAATTATTACTATTAAAAATAACAGACAAAATTTCACTGAAGATTCTTCATGAAATCAAATGGTTGAATAAAATATTTTTATAATTGATAATGTCTACTTACATAGAGCATCTGGTAAACTTGTGTGTTGCGGGAGGTCCTTCTGCTCCTCTAGCCAATAGCCGCTGAGATACCAGCCCACTGGGGCGTGGTCTCTCTCCCTTTAAAAAAGCGGCCACTTCCCTTCTCTCTCTCTCTTACTTCCTGCTCCACCTCTTCCGGCGACTAGACTCCCTTCCTGGTTGCACAGAGGGCTGTTGTCTGGGACAGTGATCTGTAAGTTTTTTTCCCATTTAAATAAATAGCCATTCTATTAATCATAATTCTAAACTGGTGTGGGATTGTTTTTGACTTACGCCTTCGACTTCACCTGTGGCTCACTGGACTATATATTTTAATGTTTAATACGCAAAGAAACTATGTTTCTATGTTAAATAACCATAAACTAAGGAATGTAACATATTATACATGCTACAGTTAGCAGAATAGTTTTTCTCCTTTAAAATATTGTCTATTATGAACCGCATGGTAGAAATAATTTTTATTTTATTTTTTTCGAGACAGGGTTTCTCTGTAGTTTTTGAGTCTGTCCTGGAACTAGCTCTTGTAGATCAGGTTGGCTTCAAACTCACAGAGATCCACCTGCCTCTGCTTCCCGAGGCCTGGGATTTAGGGCGTGCACCATCACTGCCTGGCAGGGGAATAATTCTTATTCACAAATGAACAGTCCCAAATTATCAAAACTAACCAGTGAGACTCATCTGGATGCATGTGTACTTTAGGATGCTTCGTGATTGGCATTGAGTTCACGCTGCATGATTGGCACATGACCTTGCACTGAACTAGATTGACAGCTCCTGTATGCTTTACACGTGGGCATTTAAGGAAAAATGCTGCCTGCTTGTGCACTTGGCTAGTTGATATTTTCTTTTAACTTTTTTTGACTAGGGCCAGCACGATGGCTCAGTGGGTAGAGGCGCCTGCTTTCCTGCCTGATTAACTTAACTTTCTAGGGCCAGCACGATGGCTCAGTGGGTAGCGGAGCCTACTTTCCGGCCTGATTAACTGAATTGCATTTCCAGGACTCCCGTGGAAGGAGGAGAAACCCTTCAAATCGTCCCCTGACCTTCTCATACACACCTCAACAAGCATACAAAGAAAACAAAATGTAATAATAAATCTAGAAAATATTGACTGCTGTTAATGTATCGGTTGGAAACTAACACAAGGAATAAATGTGAATATTATCTATGCTAGCTTTTACCAATACCTCTGTAAAGAAGCCTGTGGAATAGCAGAAAAAGAAAGTAAAATAAAACCAGCAAAAGCTATATAAAAGGTAAGGAGACTCATCCTCAATCTCTAAAAATTAGATTGTGAGAAAAGGTAGTTCCAAAGTCTTATTTCTGTTGCGACAAGGATCCATTTTTGTATCAGAGTTAAGATATCCACTTATAAAGCATGTGCGGATTTTGAATTGTTACAAGCATACTTAGTTAAAGGGAGAATGATAGAATTGCCAAGATCTGTTGTAAGAAATGATCTTGCAGGTAAGTCAGCCATGCCAGCTGGAAATTGAAGCAAGACAAAAGTGGCCTTCACTGCGGTGATGTAAAAGGAGCTGGCATTACTTTATTTGATACAAATTCATGAAAGAGAAAAGCCAAGCTCTCATCTTACAAAACCTCAAAAATTGCACAAGTGTCTTGAGAAACTGAGAAGATCTGACATGTCAAATCAATCGTTAGAGAAATTGACTTGGAAAAGGAACGATGTCCACTTTGTCTTCCTTCCTGCTACAGAAATACCTGTAGTTATGGTGAATGAGCATCAAGATTGGCTTCGGGATGCTGCCAATTAAGCAGCCAAGGAGGGGATCAGTGACCTAGTTTAATAAGAAATACGAACTCGGTACTTCAGGACTCTTAAATGGGGACAAAACGGCTTGATGCTTATTACTCAGGAGTGGTCTAAAGGGACCAGGAGTCCTGGGACCCTCCAGCTGCCAGGAAGAACGAGTCATCATTAACATGGATGGGAAAAACAAAAAGCCACCTCTGGCAGACAATCCCTGACATTCCTCCGACTGATATTAAATGGCACCATGGAACAGGTCACCGTGCTCAATTGTCTGGGGTGACATCTAGCCATTCACTTACCCAGCAGCCATCTGGGGACCTGCACAAGCTCACCATTAAGGCTTTCTGGAGAGTATTTTTTTGTGCCATAAAGAACATTTCTCTGAAGATTTCAAACTCAAAACTCCCTCTGACTTGCTCTAACTTGATGTTTGAATTCATCAGTGACCTAAATACTGAGGCAAACTCAAAACTCCATTTTGAAGAATATCTGACTTGATGAGAGGATATCCATGGGAGCTTTTCATCTAGCCTGGAATACTGGGGTCTGTGCTTTAAAATTTTCATAACGGGATTTAAAAAGAAAAAAGCTTACCATGTGTGGGCCTGTATGTACTGACACCTAGTTAGCGCTATTGAAAGTCTACTTTCCAGAATGTCTTCAGAATTGAACTTGACTGATTCTGATTACATATATGACTAACATAAAAGAAATTGATAAATAGAACTCGAGACTAGTCAAACGCTGCTGAGATTAGTTGCATTAACATCCTATCAGTGCTGGTTAAAACAGAGACTCCAAGCTCTCATCTCAAACCACCTGCATTGAAATTCCAAAAATAGAGCCCGACAGTTGGTATTTTTAATGAGGACTCTATCTAGTTGTTCTGAGTACTCAAATTGGAAGCCCCAGACTGAGAAGGAGCCCATGTGGTTCTGTGGTGCTGGAGACCCTTCTCACTTTGTGACGCGTGTAGCCTGGTAGACGCTCAGTCCGAGGTCACCACTTAAAGGATCAACTTCGTTAGCACGTGTGCTCCAATGTTCAAACCTCAGCTTTTATTTCGATGACTGTGCCAGTCTTTGCCTGCAGTTATTAGGAAGGACACGGCTAAGATACTCTTTACATTAGCTTTGTCTCCTTTCAAGAGACAGCACAAAGTTTCTTACTGTATTGTGAAGCTTGGCGTTCACCATGTCTTCACTTCCTGCAAGCTACCAGGAAACTTAAACACCAAACTGGCACCTAAATGCAGTAATTACCTTCATCCTCACAGAAAGCATATTTCTTTCCGCCCTTCTTTTCACTTTGTGTAAATCAAAAGAGAAAACAAACCATCAAGGTTCTCTCAGGAAACAGTAAGATATGAAAACATCTCTAAAAATATAATCATTTTGCAATATCCTTGTGCCTTTATTTAGATAGTAACCAGTATTTCTCTGGTGATGAGGTACTGTTCCTACAAAAACTTTCCCAGACAGAAGTGTCCTAAGGCTTATATGAGCCATGGTAAGGCCGTAAGAACATCAGAGACTTGAATGCAAGACTAAAATTTTTAGAACACGGATTAAATTCCTCATATAGTAGAGATGAGGAAGATTAAAACCAACCTGGACCAGTAAGAGACCTAAGTACCCTGCTGCTCTGAGTAACGACATAAACATCTACACGACAGGTACTGCTGTATCTGGAAGCTACAGCTCCGACTGGAGCAGCTATGCACACACCTCCTGTTAACTGATCACATCTTCCTAAAGTCAGCCATCTAGTCTGCATGTAACTAGACAGATTAGCCCGTGGAAGACATTCTTCTTCTTCCGAGTGTAAACAACTGATTTGATTAGTGTGCCGTTCAGTTTTTTTGTTAGCCTCACAAAGGCTCCAATCATCTGGCAAGAGGGGACATTAATTAAGGGATTGTTTCCATTAGACAGTGTGTAGGCAAGTTGGTAGGGACATTTTCTTGATTAATGACTGATGTGGAAGGGCCCAGCCCACTCTGGGATGTACCACACCTGGAGTGTGTGGTCCTGAGTGCATGAAGAAAGCGAGCTGAGCAAGTAAGTCAGTAAGCTTTGTTCCTCTATGGTCTCGGCTTCAGCTCCTTCTCTAGTTCCTGCCCTGGTTTCCCTTCACTATTGGCTGTAAAATATAAGACGAGACAAACCCTTTCCTCCACGGTAGTTTTAGTTTGGAGTTTATCACACCATACAAGGCAAACAAACTAGGACAGTTACCTGTTTTGATTCATGTATAATAAGGGAGCCACAGAATACTGTAGGTGCTAAGATCAAGTATATGAAACCTGTGGACTCAAGTGACAATTAATTACTGGTAAAACAGAGTACATATCTAAAAATCGGGATTTCTTCATTTTCTGAATGTGTAATACTCAGAAATGGTTTTACTAGAAATCTAATAAACTATCACTATACTTAGAACAGACCCTTGACTCTGACTGTGGCAAAGTGGTATCTTTGGTCATGTAGGAAAACCTGAAAGCAAAAAGCATTTGAAACTTAGAAAAAGATACTTCTTAGGTAATAACTCAGAGAAAATTTGGGGATTAAAAAGTCTGATTCAAACACTAGCTTTTATCAAATAAAACCCATTAACCCTTTTAGGAGTAATGTCCTAATTTAATTTTTAAATCTGTTTATTTTGCCAGAGATAAAGTAGAAGGTTTTAAAAAGTACTTATCTTAATTCTTTTTGTTTGTGCCACATGTAGGACCTGTAGAGACTGTGAGAGGGAATCAGGTCTCCAGAGCTAGAGTCACAGGTGGTGCTGAGTCACTAAACTTGGGTGTTGGGAATCAAACTGGGTCCCCTAGAAGAACAACATGAGCTGTTCACTGCTGAACCATCTCCAGTCCCAATGTGTAGATCTTTAACTCAAAGTTAGACTAGAGAAAGTATCTAACCAATTAAAGTCATTAATTTGCAATGAAACTAATCAAAATTATGAGTTATATATTTAGAACTTGAGGTTCTTTGCTAGGAACTGAAATTATGTTTTATGTTTAGCCCAGAAACATCAGTAGCAGGAATTCAAGAATCAGTCTGCATATGCATTGCTATTTGGTTTTGCTATTGTTAAATCCAACAGGTTCATTCTAAACTGATTAGTACAGATGGACATCAGGAGTTTGGATGGTCAGAGTAAAGAAAGAAAGAACTGTATTCTCTCTTAGTGAGTGTGCAAATCATCCATTTGGACTTGGGGGAGAAGGGGCAATGCAGTAGAGCTCAGTCATCTCACTTGCAGACAGAATTTGTTCCATTTATCCTCACTTTTAAACATATTCAAGTCTGAAAACAGTAAGACTAGAGCTGGAAATCTCATAGAAAATATTACCTCTCACAAAGAGGTATGTGCGTTCATCCCATGCTTTTTGAGTCCCTGAGATGAGGTAAAAAGGAATGCCAACTTGAAGATAATACCTTTTATTGGCAAATTGAACAATGACAGATACGCTTAAAGAATTTTAAATATGTACTTTCTGGAAGCTGAGGGGAAATTTTTCTGATTCCCTGAAAGCATATCTGTCACTACTGAGTTAGTAAAATTAAGGTGTCACCAAAAGCTTGCCATTGAAATTTACTCAACTGGATTAGTATTGGTGTCATTTTATATACAACTGAAGCATAACAATGTATCCTCCGTGGACGCTACAACTGTGCAAACACCGCTCCAACAAGGAGATTAAATTTACAGTAACTCCGCATGTGTCATCGACAGGTCCCTCCAACCGTGGCTTGTAAATCAACTCACCTCCTCTCTCTGTACTTCTCCAAGACATTTTGAAAACAAAACAAAACAAAACAAAACAAAAAAAAACCAGAAATTTGGCCAATATTTTGTTCACTGAAGTAAAATCAGAGAAAGGTTTTAAATTTTGAATGCGTGAATCATCACAAAAAGAGTTGGTCATCCGATATCAATAAATAAGAGTTAGTGAACCCAGTTATGCAAAACTACAAATGTCAACAGTTTCTGCTAACAAAAAGGTTGCAGTTATTTGAAGGGATCTGTTTAGTTCACAACAGAGGTACAAAGGCATCGCCATCAAATCCTGATTCCGTGTATGGCATTGTCGGAAATGATGTATACAAGAAAAATGAGCTAAAACCACTATTGCTAATTTGCTAATTTTTATCAGCATAAGAATATATTTTATTATATATTTGGGACATATTTTCATTAGTAAAATAATTTTAGGTTTTTTTTTTTTTTAGAAAATTACTTGCTTAAAAATTCAAGAGAGGTTCAGAAATCAAAACTTTGGACTTTGCCAAAGACACAGAAAACTGTTTTGGTTTGGAAACCCCCTCCAAACCATATACTAGAAACTCAGTCCCTACGTATGGTAACAGTATTTGGAAAAGGGACTTTGAGAGGTGATTGGGAATAAATGAGCTCATGAAGACAAGACCCCATGGTGGTATTAGCAGCTTTTTAAGAAGAAAAAGATCTCATTAATATGATTGCTGTTTGCTTCCAAGAGATGCCCATCCACACCATGGTGAGACAAGGAAAAAGGCCCTCACCATATGCCAACACCATACTACAGGACTCTCGATCCCTAAACTACGAAAAAAAAATCACATCACATAAATTACCTTATCTCCAGTATTTTGTTATGAAAAGAGAAAACAGACTGCAACAGTATTTTATTCCTGGTTCTCTCTAATTACTAAGACTTTCATTTTTATATTTCTTTTGGAAACCCAATATTCAAGGTATCCAAACCCTGTTAACATACACAAGAAAAGACAAAGATCAATACAAAATTTTCAAGTTATTCTAAAAGTGCAGATTCATAACTATGAATGTTGAAATACATTTACTTATACATTTCTAGTTCTAAAATGTTTTAATGATAAATCAGAAGGTATATAATTAATCTGATATGTTTAGCAAATATAATGATTAATACAAGGTTGAATAAATGTAAGTATTTATAGCATCTTAATCAATTCAGAAGGCACGGATTGCAGTACCTTCTGTTTATCCTACATTAAATATAAATTAAGTTCACATGACCATCAGGACCTATATCTAAAGTATATATTTAAGCTATGACTGTACATTAATTTTTGAAACAGAAAATTTTGGCATATCTAGTGTGATATGTATCTTCTTAAAACAAACTGCAACTTCATGCACATATATGTATGAATTATATATTATGTATGTATATAAAGAATATGCATTGTTCACACTGATGTGCCTACATGTCCACGCTGCACCCCTGTACTTCCTCTTGGGGATGAGAAATTTCTTTAAGGAGGTTCATTGCTTGAGGTGAGATTGAATAGAAAACAAAACACTTGACTTTCAGATTCTCAAAGTAAAAAAACCTTCCCCATTATTCAAAAGTCTATAAAAAAAAAAGCTGTTTTCTGAACACACTAATTTAGTTTAGATAAATAGTCTGGTTTTCAGGAAAAGGGCAGAGATTCAGTTTTACAGACACGGTGAAAACAAGAGTAAGTAATGACATACACCCACTGTTTCCTCGAGAATGTGGGAATCTTAAACATGTTCTTTCTAAAGCATCTAAGCAAAGTTTGTTCTGCATCAGTGTTCATTTGAATTGAGCAAGAAGCAGAATGAAAGCAAAACAAATTTCAGGCCATAAAAGAAAAATGTGAAGGCTAGAAAGACCCCTGGAGAGCACAGAAACTGCTGGGTTAGTCCCCTTAGAAGATCAGGAGAAACGGCTGTTCGTCCACTTATTTTGGCCATATATTCCTGCTGTCTTTTATACACTCAAAGAGATGGTAAACCATAAACAGTTTTCAAGTTCCACATTTAACTCAACAAAGCATGCAACAGGTATAAAACAGTAGACCCCAGAAACTATAAGAGCAATTGCAGCATTCAGAAGGAAGGCAGTGGAGTGAGTTGCTGCTTAAGTACAAAGGGCCTGGCACTGAGCAGACATCTGCTTTACTTCGGAAGTGTCTCTCTGTGGTAAGGTTGGGTACCATGGTCAAAATCCCCCACATAAAATCCTACAGAGAAAATGTTAACGTGACGGGGGGAAAATCCAGTAGATCTGATTCCTATCCAGCCTCAGCACCTAGAGTATTTGTTGATGAATAAAGAAAAGTTGTCAGCTGTGACAATATTCATGCTTTAGTGTGATCATCGCTAAAGACCTGGCTTTAATGAGCTTGTCTAATTTTAAACAATTGTGGGAAGGGGTTGCTTAAAAGACCCATGCTTTGAAGTACTAATGGCCTGAAATTAAACTATAACTCTTAAGATTAATACTACCATGACCCTATACAAACTGTTTAATCCCTTTGAAATGTAGTCTTATTTTATATAATATACAAATATAATTATGACAGACTTGGAATGCCACAGTTGCATATGTTTGAGAAGAAATACATTTCTAGTGCTGTTTAGTGCAGTCATATAATGGCTTAATAGATTACTGTTACTTCTACAGTAATTGAGTAATTACTCTTACTCTTTGAGTAAGAATAAATTTTGACAGATGAGAACTATTAAAAGGTAAGTTTCCAGTGGGGTGCATGATTCGTGGTGCTTTCCTAAGCTCCTGATGGAATATACTGAGGAAAACATCAAAGATGCTTCTCCACGGGTTTCCTCATACTGTTGCTGATGTTTGCATATAGTTTTAGTTTATGCATTTGAAACAATTTTTAAAGTGCTGTACATCTAAATGATGTATATTGACCTTATCCGTCCTTTGCTACCTTCCTCCAACTCATTTTAATGTCCCTCATCCTGCCCCCCCAGCTTCACACCCTCCTTTTACTGTTCCTTTTGTTATTAATAACCCTGAATTCCATTGGTGTTGCTCATATGATGCACATAAGTGTGTGAGCATCGACTGGCTTTGAGCAACCTACCAGCAGCAGTATCCCCAAATGACTCTCTGCCCTAGCAGCCATCAACTGTCAATCAACTTGTCTAGCCCCAGACATACCATCTTCCTTCTGCGTTCTCTTTCAAAGCCATGTATACAGCGAGTACTCTGGGACAATAAAGATGTACCTCTCTCTAGAGCAAAAGCGAGGCTCTCTCAGCCTTGGGAGACAGAAGTGGCTCTCAGAATGCAAGGCTGGCACTCTTATGGCCTTAGAGAGGGCTCAGATTCCTGATGGCTTGAAGTATCTGCTCTGTGTCAGGATTTCACCTGGTCATCCACATTGCCAGGGAAGCAGCACAGATTTTCATATTTTTGTTATTCATATTGAAGCAAATAATAATGTGGTCTTCCATTTTTTTATAATCTTAAGTCCTATGATATCTGTGATCTTAGGGTAGACTTTACTAATCAGCTGGTAGATATGGTAACATTTCAGATTCTCCCTGGACCTGAACAATATATGAACCTCAGGGGTTTATATAACACCATGGGCACTTGTCTATGTTCCTCGTATGTTTCCATTCGCCCTCCATTTCATCCACACTGGCCATGGGTATTAGGGGTGAATTTGGCTTGGCTCTACAAATTTTCTCCTTTCTGGAATACAGGTTTAAAAAGCAAATTCCATCTGACACATGGATATTGTCACAGCATGGGAAAAGGGAGAATTAAAAAGTCACTGGGCTGCAGTGCTTGCCTTTGCAAGGTATCAGTGGATGGGAAGAATGTTCTCCTAAAGGGAGACTTGAAGGCGATTACATCAAATGGAAAGGTATAGAAAAGTATAACCTACATAGAAAGGAAATGAATAGACACAACACACACACACACACACACACACACACACACCAATATATTGCACATATTTAGTAAATAAAAGTTTAAGACTAGTTACATAAGGCATGACATAACATAACTAGTTATATTAGGATAAAATAGAAAAAAATATAAAAGACTGAAGGAGGAAAGCAATTAGATAGTCCTAATCAGCCACAAAACCTATGAAGCACCGATCACCAGCATGGCAAGAATATCCACAAAGGTGCAACCAGTGGCACTCTCTTGTCACAACAACCAACAGCTGTGTAAGGCCCACTCAATAGAAAGGAAATCATGCCTGGCACTAGAAACCTAGCCAGTTTTCTGGGAGCTAGTGAGGTCATGGACCTTAGAAAATATTCTACTGCTACAGCTTTGATTAACCAAAGTGATTCCTTACGACATTCTGAATCTTACTGTGCAGACAAGGTAGCTAACACCTCCCCATCAAAGAAGGCCCTCACTACAGCAAATGGAGATTATCACAGAAAGCCACGATTAAACAGCAATACAGAGATCAACTGACCATAGGGGGCCCAGCCCCAATGAATACATTTGATTCACAACTCCTGTATCTATAGCAAGGGAAACATCTTAAAAGAGGAGGCAGAATAAGAGCTAAAATATCAGCAAGTTTGGTAGGAGTCAGTCTCTTGTAGAAATAGCTGCATAAACAAGGACAGAAAATGACAGCATCAATGGACTTGTTAACATGGATGGAGGGAAATTTCATAGGGTTTCACCCTAGACAAAGAACTACAGGTCACTAATGACTTTGGGAGGAGGAGACTTAATCTCTTCCAGAGATGAGTTCATCTAAGTTGTCCAATGCAGAGCAGTCATTCTTGAAGTCATACACATACACACACACA
>NC_022009.1:74547401-74559127 GCF_000317375.1 Microtus ochrogaster
TTAAGAGTGGGGGCGTAGGAGACAGTTGGTGGAGGGTAGCTACAAGAGCCTGGAGAGAGAAAGGGGAGAGGGGAACATGATGTAAGCCTATTACAAGTAAAAGCATTTTTAAAAAATAATAAAATGCTTTTGCTATGTTAAACAATGCTTTCTATATATTTTTTCTGTTCTGGTTGTGAAGAAGATATACTTACTTCAATAGTTTTCATTCAAAACTTCGGCAGAAGTGGGTTCATTCAGCTTGTAAGTTGTATAAAGTACTGTTGGTACATATGGATACATGCAATTACACAAAGTGTCTTACTTACTTTTATATGGCCATGAAGAGGCATCATGGCCAAGGCAACACATTAGCTAAAGAACTGAACTGGGGGCTTGCTTACAGTTTCAGAGGGTGAGTCTATGACCATCAGGGTGAGGAGCATGTCAACAGGTAGGCATGGTCTGGATCACTAGCTGAAGGCACACATTTGAATCACAAACAGAAAGCAGAGAGAGGGCCTGGGCCTGGCTAGAGCTTTTGAAACCTCAAAGTCCACCCCAGAGACACACTTCCCCCAACAAATCCTTCCCAAACAGTTCCAACAGGTAGGGACCAAACATTCAAATATATGAGCCTACAGGGACCATTTCACTGAAACCACCATATAGAGGGTCACAAACATGAAATGAGTGTCTTGAAAGATGGATAAAGAGAAATGACATTGCTGCTTGATAGCAATTAATGTTCAGTTAATGCAAGTTGTGAAAAACCTTCATTTTATAATCACAACTCAGGTTCTTAGAAGCCTTTAGTAAACAACATTATCTACCTTTTCTTTGATCCTTGAATTTTTCTGTTGCATTTTCAAAATCATGAGAAACACGGGTGCACGAAGGGTTTTTCGTGGCTTTGTCTCTGCATTGTTGCACATATAATCATCCTCTAAGGAGTCTTTTCAACGGGAATCTCTTTGAACTCTTGGCTGGGCATGACACATACCAGTCCTTGGCACAGTGTGAAATAAGCATGCTTTACTTGGAAACCAACGAGACAGCTAAAATGCTACTTACTCTTAAAACCTAATTTCAAATCAGAAATTACAATTTTTAGATTATAGGAATTATAGCAATCAACTTCATTCCAAAAAGTCTTTGACTCCCTTTTTTTTTCTTCATTTTAATAATTCCCGCACGCTCTGGTCTGTTTCTTGCCAGCGTCAGCCACTCTTTGTAATTGACTATGTTTCCCAGAGTTTATCTAAGGACTCCTCTATTATCAGGATACGTACCAAATAACATTTAGGACATTCTAATATTTATTCTTATCTATTTTTACAATAAACTCTTTTCATTTATTGTTTGAACTTGCATGTTTCAAAATAATAAATTGCAAATATTCTTTGTGTTAGAAGGTTAGAAGGGAGAAGCAGTACATACGTTTGCACATACACATGTTACTCGTGTTTAGTCATTTTGAGTTCCTACATATGAGCAGATGAAAAAGTCAGTTCAGAAACACTAAATTCGGATCATGCTCTTTTTACTTGGGGGCGGTGAGTGCAGGACATTGCACAGGCTAGACAAGCATAAAGTGTGCACTCCACCAGTCCGCTATATCCCAGGCTGTTTTCACTAGATTATGAAAACAGGTCTTCCTGTGTTGCCAAGGTTGGCTTTGAACTCATAAGTAGCATTCTTACTGTGTAGTATTTTCTCCTTTTAGCAATCCTCTTGTGTCTGAGGATGTGGGATTACAGGTCTCTACCACCAGGTCAGACTTAACACTACTCTTAAAATTTATATGTTCCTGAGGAGATAACAGTAGTCTCTCAGTTCTTCATCTTTTCTCATCTAGGCTGTACCCCCCCCCAGGTTATTCTTTAAGGCATCTTACCAGCTACTTGCAGTCAGCCATCACCCTCGGTCCTGTTCCTTAATGATGAGCAGTTGTCTGAAGCTCTGTCTAAGCTGATGTATTTTTACCATACCAACGCTACTCTCTTGAACTCCCTACCAGAAGATGTGAACAACAGATGATGGGGCTTCTCTGCATATAAATGCAGAGCTGACAAGAGACTTCAACACAAAGAACACCCTCTTTAAAAGAAAAGAGTCATCTTAGACTTAGGAATAATTTTTTTTTAGTCATTAAATAACCAGGATCAAAGCAATTTTCCATTTATAGTATTTTACGTGATTGTAGCTCCATTTTTACTGAGGGGAATCAAATGAGAACCCTGCATTTATTCTCCAAACTATTTTTATTTTCATTGAGATCATGAACTTTGGTGTACTTGAGAATTGGCAAGAAAGTGATATAAAGCAGAATTAATTTGAAAGAATCATCTAGGTGTGGCAAGCTGCAGATAAGAACTGGAAAAGGAACAAGGCAAACTGTACTGTAATTACCTGGCAATTTGTTCATTACACTGATGGGGCAAGTTTTAAAAGAGCAGGAAGGCAATGATTTGAGAACATTCAACGGGGAGAGAAAGGCAGGAGAATGGAGACTTGGGAATGTAGAGATGAAGGAAGGAAAGCAAATCTCCTGTTGGCCTAGGCCAGGTACCCAGGACCAAGTGGCATCCCCCAGCTCCTGGAGCATCCTGGGGCCCAGGTGCACACCAGGGAGCAAGCACTTCACCATAAACTGCCGCGTTTAAGCGCCTGTTGCTCAGGAGCTTAACGCTTTCTTAAATTTCTAAATTGCCAATTTTAAAATCAGTATTTGCTGAGGAAAACAGCAGTAATTTTAATGTATTACTCTCTTAGGGGTCCTTACTGCTTTCCGGAAACACAAAGGTTTTGGATATGCTAGAAGGAATATAAAATCCTGGACATGTCATATCTAGTGTGGGAGACTCAGGTGTTCCCTGAAACCACTGATATTTAGCTGCTCACTATGCCACACACCAAACTGGGGAGTGTTTGACATGTTCAAAAAATGCATTAAAAGAACCTCTAGTTATAATTATCAATTATGAACATAGTGGCAAATTTCCATATGCAAAAAACCAATATTACTTTATACTTTTTGTACAGACATGATCAAAGGGAATATCACATTTATTCATTCCATCCTCACTTATTATACCCTATTTCTTATTATTGTGGAAGTTTGAAAGTCTTTTTGGTCTGTCTGTGCTAAGGTGTGAATAAATGTCCCCCAAAAGTAAAGTGTCAAAGGCTAAGTGCCTATGTGGATACTATTAGGAGCTGATGGGACCTTCAAGAGAATGGGCCTACTGGAAACCCCCCGTGGGTACACCCTCAACAGGGATGGTGTGACCATCATTCCTCTGTCCTTCTGTTTCCTAGTTATGGACATGAGCGGTGTGCTCTCTTGAGCACTCCTGCCATTGTGATGGTCCTCATCAAAGGCCCACAATAATGGAGCACCTGAACTTGTAGTGGAATATGTAGGACCTTGAGCCAAAATAGGCTAAATGCCTCTGGTGCCTCATTACAGTGAAGATGGCTGACTAGTACACACTGCCACAGTAAAACACCAGGCCCTTGAGAGCTTTAAACAAGGAGATTTCCCCTTCCTTCTGAAAAGCGGAAGTGGCTGCCAGCATGGTTGTTTCAGATGATGGCTCTCTCCCACCCTGAAGACAGCTGCTGCATAATCCAGCAGCAAGAGATCCAGTGTGTCTTCCTCTTCTACCTCTTGCAAGGAGTGCTACCCATCGTCTGCTCCAAACTCAATTATTCCCCCAAACTTTCTACTTCCAGGTAACATATCTCTGGGTTTCAAGGTTTCCGCACAAGTTTGAGAAGGACACAACACAGTCCACAGCAATGAGAAATGCTGTGTGAATACCTAAAGCATTTTCACAATGAAATAAATCTTTGAGGAAAATATGCAAGAACTTTAAAATGCTCAATGTATCAGTCATAAAATAACGACTTTATTTATGTAGAATGCAATGGCGATCCAAAAGAAACTCATGTATTTTCTCCATAAGAAGTTTTTGCCTTTTTGACCCCTCTCTGAGCATCTCTCTTCTCTGCCCTCACCTCTAGGTTTCACTTTGGATCAAGCTGAATGACAATGCTACTGGCTCCCATGTGCCAACAGCCATTCATGAAGGCCCCTCCGGGTCGGTGTGGGAAAACCAGCCATTTCAATCTGTGAGCCTCAAGCCCTTCCATTTCAGGCGCCATTGTCTGAAGCTGGCTGGCTCTGAAATGCCAGAACTCATTATCACCATGTCAGGTTCCCCACATTGGTGCTTCTGGCACTGTCACCCCAGGAGCTCCCCAGGGATCTAGGGAACTCCAGAGGAAAGCCATCAACATCCAGCACAGCAGCACAGGGCAATTAACTGAGAGGCAGCAAGTCAAATTTCAAATGTTTCTTTACATGTGAACGTCGTATAAGTGTTTATCTGTTTGTTTGTTGTGATGTGTCACTGTCTGACATGAGGCATTGGAAAAGGAAGATTAACCATATCAAGCTGAGAAAATGATCACCTGAAGGATATTATTTTGGCTAACTTTTAATTTTATTTTTCTTACGCTCTAGTTCCATTTTTCTGTTTGCAACAAGAGAGCCATGAAATTTAAAGATTCATTAATTATAGTAACTGCAGTTATGAGGGTGTAGAGCCAAACCAGCCAACACTCATCACCTCAGGTAAAAAACAGAGCAGAGTACATGTGTAGCACTGTGACCTAGAAAGGGTTAAATTCATGGAATGTCTAATACACAAATATTTCAAACTGTTCCAATCTCACATAGATATTCATTAAGCCTTTGACTATCAAGCCTCTGGCTAGGCAAAAGAAACAGATGCAAAGACTCTAAGACAGTTATCATCTTCAGAAAAACCTCAGATACAAGGGGAAAGAAAAAGACCTGCATCTGGCCAGCCTGCTTTGTTTACACAGCGTCCTCCAGGCACCATGTTTAAATGAGTAATTGCAAAGTGCAAAACACTCCACTAACCATTGTATTTGGTGCCTTTATACACAGAATTTCCCTTGAATCACCTAGCCGTCTCCATTATTCTTTCTACCTTCTAATCAATTTCTTGTTCTGGAAAATAGCCAAGTTTAGCAGCTCCTGAATTGAATACAAAGCTAAGGCTCCGGAAAAGGGGAACTTTTCTAGAAAAAAAAAAATGGCAAAAAGAGAAAAATGGAAAACTTCGGTTATTTCAATATTCTGTTAGAAAGCAAAGCAGTAAACTTTCCTAGGACAAGAATGCTCCCCTCTAAGGGTGTTATCATTTTGACCATGGTGGCCATCTTTCTAGTAGAAATAGGCCTTCAGATTTGACTTGGTGGTATCTAAAAGTCACAAAGAGCAGCATTTCTGTTCTCAGACTTCAGGAAAGGCATATGGTCAGAAAGGGCAGTAGATAAGGCCACTGAAATTTTGTACTTAGAGTAACACAAAATTACCATCATGTTTCCTTCCTCCCTTCCAGGATCCTAATTAAAAATCTGACTCGTGGGCTGAGAAGGAAGCTCAGTGGATAAAATGTCTGCCACATAAAAATGAAGATAAGAGTTGAGACTCTCAAAATCCATAAAAAAGCAGGGCAGGTGTAGACACCTCATGTAATTCCAGCACTCAGGAAACCAGGGCAGGTCATTACTTGAACAAGGTGTCTAAACAGACTAGCTGATGGGTGAGTTCCAGCATCAGTGAGAATCCTCACCTCTGATGGAAAAACACACTGATGGACATGATGGAAGAAGACACTGATGGATGTGATGGAAGAAGACATCAATGTTATACCTCCATACATGCACATACATACACAAGAACACTCATATGTACCTACATATATTCTAACATGTATGCATGCATACTACACACACAGGCTTGAAGAAACAAAAGCATTTGACTTTCCAGCTGAAGTGGAGCTAAAAACCTCCCTGCTGGCTATCTTTCATAGTGTTGGAAGGTGCTATGCAGGTTGAGGAGGGAGAAAAGGCATCAAGAATTTACCTAGCTGAGAACTCTAAGAACTATACCACCAAGATGTCAGGTAAGCTATATTCACATGTGCAATATCAGTATGACTGCCATGAGAGTAACCCACCACTCAAATGGATTTGAACCACTCCACAGAACGGTTCCCCTTCTGCTGCTGGAAGTTTGGTCAGAAATACACAGCTTGGGTGGTCATAGGCCATCTGAAGGAAATTACTTCTCTTTAGCCAAATGGACATTATGTCCAACTGCCATCTCATTAGACAAAGGCTACTTCCAACCTTGATCAGAGAAGCTTCTATTTGTAGTGAACAGCAATGTCAGATTCATGGTTGCCCAAGAGGTACAGAAAAAGTGAGGGATGAGGGCTCTTAGCCCTAAACAAGCCATTTATGTTACCCTCTCTAAAGCACAGGGAGCATTTTGGAAGTGGGGATGAAATGACGATAAGAGCCAGAAGCCAGAGATAAGGGCAGTGGGATCTCAACTTCTAGACATGACACAGTATATAACCACCAATCCACAGCATCTGGGATTACCCACACTGGGTCTGTACAAGAAGTTCCTCTCAACAGAAGATGAGTGGGGTGAGAGCATAGAACCCCACCATTTTCTCTTGAGTTTGGGTCTAATGATGGGCTTTGAGAGAAGGGGAGCCATTGTCTTCAGCTGTGTACCTGGGTATCCCTCTGTGTACTACCCAATGGATAGTTCCAATCCTAAAGCCGCACAGAGGGTCTTGACTAAACCCAGGAGACATACACGCACATAAAAGAAAGGACATGAATGTGAGAAGGAAAATAATGGGAAATATGAAGAGTAGACAGAACAGGGAGAGAAACAATAGGGGTGGTGATGAGAGTAATTGGAATACATGGTGCATATGCATGAAATTGTCAAAGAACAAATTTACCAAATAAAGAACCTAATTCTGTAGATTCCTAGCACTGGTAATCATGTAAATACATATATTTTAGGTTGATAGCTCTTCACATATATCAACCTAAAAAAGAAAATCAGGATGCACTTTAAGTACACAACTTACAATTAACATCAACAAAACTGAGACCATCTAACTGTTAGAACACAGTGTTTTTGAAATTCCACCCTGTCTACCTAAAAGTAATCATGTATGTTCATGCATGTACAGGCACTCAGGTTCTCACACCCCACCCCACCCCCATTTTCAAGTGGTTAGCATAACTGAATTCTATGTAAGCACCATGGGTTTATAAAATTACCGTGTCCCATGAGTCTGTGTTCCTGAAGTCATGACTTGCCTCTGCATGAGAAGTATGTTCTTTTTGGTTAGGTGAGAGTTAGTGAAGCACACAGCCCCCAGAGTTCCTCTAAACCAGTGTTTCAAGGAAGCTGGCAAGAGTTTTGGTGAGCACAAAAGGTGGTCCTCCCAGCAGTCTGCAAGGCACTGCGATGCCCGTGGCTGTGGATCACCCGGATTCTGTTTAGCACTTGAGGACAGAACAAGGAGATTTCCCCCTATTTACCCGGAGCTTTGCTCTTCTCATGTCTCTGCTGTAACCCTTGGATTCCATGTGATCCTTTAGGAGCCGAAACCCTGCCTTTTTTCTACCCCAGAGTTAGCCTGACAACACCTGTATCCAATTGTCATCTACCTGAAAAAGCCATTACTCTGAGTGACCCCCCAAATCCCCGCCACTTTCATCTCCTCTCTGCCTCTCTGTCAGGCCAGCTTTCAACTGGCCAGTCTTACTGGCCATTAGAAAAGCCCTTTCTTCCATCTAAAAGCCCCTCCCCTGTTAACTCTTGAGTGGGATCCATCTCCTCTTCTTCCTGGAAAATATAATGCCCATGGCAAACAAATCTCACTTCCTTTTCCCCCCATTTGTTACTGACTTCTTATTTCTGAAACAAGAAAAATTGGTGGTGTTAAGCTCACTCACAGATGAAGAATTTAACCAAGATGTATTAAACGTCTACTGTGAATCAGGGGCTGTGTTCTACAGCCGGGAATCAAAAAGGACAAGGCCCCTGAGCTCATGAGTGCCAGGTCCAAAGGAAATCCCAATCCCAAGGCAAGTCAAATATCCAGAAATGAGCTCAACCTGGACTATAGGAGGGTTCTAGCAGTTAGATAAAAGCCAGCATTCCTCTGCAACTTGTGAAGCCTGTTCTGCACGGACCAAAATGAGTAATTTCCCTTACCTCCAGCAAAAGGATGCGTAACCAAGGTCCATGACGGCCTCTAGGCTCATGTCCCTAGTCACAGGTACTGGTCACACATTCCAGTGTCCCCACACCAGCCTGGCCCTTCCCTCCACACAGCTTCTTATCCCTCTTATAACAGGGCTATCTCAATGCTTTCCTATGCTCCGGCTCCAGCTCCTGCTAGTCTCACTGTGCTCTCTCTAGTCCCCATTCCCTGCTGGTCTCCCCTCTTTTGCAAACAGCCCTGGCCATGCTCAGTCTGATGGCCATGCTCAGTCTACTTTTTTTTTCCTCTCTCTGCTCAGGACTCTTCCAGATGCCTTGGGATGTTCTTCTCTCATGTCTACAATAAGACCTTCCCATGCCATGCAATAGCCATATTTTCAGTTTATACAATAATGACTAATTAATTTTCTGTTGGAAAGCAAGAAAAAAAATTAAAATAAAATAATATAATAGTAACAACAAAATCGTAACAGTAGTGTTGCGGGAGATGTTAGTGGTATGCAGGTTTTTTTCATTTTAAACTGAAAGCAAAGAAAAAAACTGAAGTTAATGAGGAGAGATATGCAAAGATCTGATGAAGATGAGCCTGGAGAGATGCCTCAGTGGTTAAGAGTCCTAGCTGCTCTACTAGGTGTCTAGGGTTCAATTCCCAGCACTCACTGGTGACTATGGGTGACCTGTAACTCAAGTTCCAGGAGATACAGTCTCTTCTTCTGGCCTCCATGGAGTTTCAGGCACACAATGGTACACAGATGTGCACACAGGGAATGCACCCATATACATAAAACAAAAATTAAAAAGCAATAATTCTTAAGAAGGGGAGAATCTGAGGAAGAGAATTCAAGCAGGAGGAAGCCTTAGATGAAAGACGTTGTGCTATATTTAGGCACCGACAGGACAAAAAAGGTACAGGCATAGAAGTAGAAAAATTGGGGGCCCTAAGGTGGGAGGGCTCTGAAGACAGAAGGCCAAGATCAGGTTAATCTGAGAAAATGTTGAGGGTGGTTTGAATTCTGAGAGTAACAGGAAACCACAGAGACCCAACTGAACTTGCTAGAGTAGGGTCTAGGGGCAGGAGGGTTGTGAACAGTTAAGGGGATATTGAAGAGGGGAGTTAAACTTGGGATGAGGCTCTAGGGTAAAAAAAAAAAAAAGAAGAAGAAGAAGAAGAAGTTAGAGTATTCACATAAGAGGTTCTCCATAGCTGTTGTGGGGGGGGGGGGCTGCATTTGGTAGTGATGCAAAATGAGACCTCAGGAGACCTACTGAATTCTATCTTAATAATTGTGTACTAGTCATGCCATTACTAAGATGGGAGAATCTGAGGCAAGACAACTGGTGTCTGAAGGAACAGAGAGGTGTGTTAAATAGTAATAGTGCCTAGTAAACATCCAACTATGATAAGTTTTGAAGCTTCACACCTAAATGCCAAATGCACGAAAATAGAGACACGGGGCCAATTTTCTCAATGAAGACTTTCAAAGGAAGGTCCACACAGTTCTGGGGGCACGACACTTTTGAGAGACTAGCATTTTCAGGGGAGGATGGAAATGCGGAACAAACTTAGTAGAAATGACTGGTTGTGTGGGTTCAGGAAGCTGAGAAATGAATGTTCTCAAATTACTTTTAAAAGGAAGTGGTCAACCACATCACATGTTGCTAGGAGGTGGAATAAGGCAAAACACTCAGAAAAGGTAACCATCTTGGGTGACATGAACATAACCCTGACAAAGCCTGAACCAAATAAATAACTCCTGTCTCCTGAGAAACATAAAAAGGAAAAAAAAATGTGAAGGAAACCTCACCACAGCTCCAGAATAGTCGCGGGTCTCACTGCAAGACAGATCTCAGTGAGAACAGACGCTCAGGTATGACACACAAGAGAGGATATGTATCTGTGGTAAAGACACATAAGATACATTTCTAAAGAAATGCTGTCTGGCACTCACATGGCTATGTCATTACATGATAGCCATTTTATTACTGGGTCCGGAGACAAACGGGGAATTTTTGTAAAGACGCATAATTAATGATTCAACAAAGAGGAGCCCAAGCCAAGTCTCCAAAGCCACCGCTTTCACAGGCAGCTCCGGGAGGAACTTATCAGTCCTCCTCTGGCAGCAAAACTGCCAACAGTCTACTGATTAATACCAGCCGCGCATTTGTTAAACAGTGCAAATCACCCTTTGTCATTTAAATTGCACTGAATTTGAATGTGCAGAGGTTGCAAGTGGAGAGCGGAATCTGGAAGGCACACTTGGTCTTCAAACAGAATACATTAATCTCGGCTGGCACTGCTCCCACCTGAAGCCACCGAACTCAGGGCTGTTCTTGGGGTGAGTCACTCCGTGAGATTTCCGGTTGATTTCTCCACAGACATTGCACCGCGTAAAACAAGGCCCACATGAACTTTGGAGAGAAGCGAGGTCTCGTGTTCTCGACCTTATGCTTAGGTCTGACTTTAGATATATTATACCAAGACCAAGGCCAGCTTCCAGGGCTCTGAAAGCTCAGTAATTCATGAGGGTGAACAGGGACTCTTTCACACTCAATAATTCTTAAATGGCTCTTTAAATAACTTCACAGGATCAGCTTTTCACGAACCGCAGACCCTCAGGTACATTTACCTGGCTATTGGTGTTGGCATTCAGGCATACGCTGGCCTGCCCTTGGGTCCTCAACTGCAGCTACTAAGAACACTCCCAGTGTGCATGAACTTGTTAGCATTCAGGCGCTTGCACTGGCCTGCCCTTGGGGACCTGGGATATGCCATCAGCTACAGCCATTCCCTTGCCCTACAGCCCCCTTCTCCCAGCGAAACAACAACAATTGGTGATTTTTTTTTAAAAAAGGAATTCTTAAATCCCCAAGTCTGTGTTGTAGGGTAGGCTCCTCTACACACACAACGACTAGGATCTCCTCTGCTTCTGTAGCACTTACAAATTGCTTTTGTTGAAAAGCCTGGGATCCCTACTCATCGGCAACAGGCAACAGACACAGGGTAAAGATGGCATTTTCGCCTTCATTTCACATCTGCCCTCTTTACTACGTGTGTCACTTGCTTGGTCCTGTATCTAGGCATGTTAATTATTCAGGGAGTGTCTTTCTAAAAACCCAAGACACTTAACCTATCCCAATTCCCTTCCAGGCTAAGGCAAAAGATAAAGAGTAACTGAGGCATAAGAACAGAAAGCTTTCTGTGATCGCATCTCCTAAAAATGTCAGAGAAGATAAACCCACATGAAGTCTCACCAACAAGGCTGCCTAAACAGAGCCCGAAGAAGGACAACACCAACAGACTGACGTGGAAAGGGGAAGCTCAGGAGGCCTGAGGAATGCAGAACAAGGAAGAAAGAGTCTCCCTCAGGGAAAAGCCCTCCAATTAGTTCTCCAGTGCCAAGGACTACTTGGACAGCTGGACTGAATGGATGGGGAGGGCGGTTATATTACAATGAAAGGAAAAAAGGCTATTATAATTTGAGAGAGAAAAGGGGCTGGGTACTTGGAAGGGGTCGGAAGAGGAAATGGAAGGGGAAAATGATGTAATTATACTTAAAGTTCATATATATATTTATATGTAGATATTTGTATATATATACATATA
>NC_022009.1:74559751-74573884 GCF_000317375.1 Microtus ochrogaster
TCTCTCTCTCTCTCTCTCTCTCTCTCTCTCTCTCTCTCTCTCTTTTTTTTAAAGAGTTGCCTTGGTCATGGTGTCTCTTCCCAGCAATGGAACAGTTTCTAAGACATGGCCAAAGGACAGCAGTTGTCTATGGAGGGAAGGAGATATGCTGGACTGGTGGAATCAGCTCCTGAGCATCAGCGTGGCCTCTCAAGCACTGAGGAGATCTTTGCAGAACCAGGACTGTGACCAATCAGATCCTAGGCTGGATTGCTTAGCTGACCCCTGTCCTAACTCTTCATTTATTTAACCCTAAGGCTCCTGTCACAAACATGGCATTCTGGTGCCCTGTATGTGCTTCTCTTCCTAATGGACCACAACGGATTCCACTTTTCCTTCGGTACTTCTCTCTTTAATTGGAATACTTGCATTGGAAAGCAAGACTAGCCTTGGCTGAAGGGCGAGGGCTGTGCAGCACACTTCCTTACCATTAACTTGCATACTTGGACAGTGGAGCAGGAACTTTGAAGGTCTAGGTTTTTTCATTGTTGGTTTCTTTTTTTTTTTCTTTACCCTCATGCACAACACTGCTGAATTATTGTTTGTAATTTGTCATTCTCGCTTTCCTGCCATGCTCAAAACATTTCTATGTTCCTTCATGCTCTGTAGTATAATACCCAGAATGCTTTGGCAGGGTTCAAAGTTCTTACTAATGTCTTAAGACATTGTCCATGCCATTGATAAATTTCAAATCAAATGAAACTGCTCAAACATTCAATGCATGTCACTAACAGTCCTGGGTCTCTGCCTCTGATAGACTTAATACTTCTGTCAGTGATAAAGGGACAGAACCACAGATCCACACTGCCACCCTTAATAGCCCGAGGAGTTCTAGGGACCTCAACTCAGGCTAAACCTGAATTCACAGCTTTGATGCTGAACAGAATTTCAAGCATAGTCAGTACGATACAGCAGATGTGGAGGTTTTGTTAAAGATATTCTATTGTAAACTTACAATAAGGGTTAGGGGAAAGAGAGGCACTCAGCTGAAGAAGGACTCACTAAAGGCCATGAGTACGGGGTTTTCCAAGAAGAGTCACTCAGAAAGCTAGACAAACTGACGTGTGGGTCCAGGCTCCTCAAGGGAAATCTGCATTTGTCATAGCACAAGCCATATATGATTTTAATGGCTCTCCTGTTCCATCTCAAACTGTTGCTAAGAAGCCTTCTTCTCCCTTTTTCTTTCTTCTGATGAGAAAGATAAGTGAGGCACGGCACATCGGGAGATGCTGTGGACAGAATTATGATCTAAAAGGTGAAGCCAGGGCCTCTAAGTTTTCACAGTTTGCCTATAGATGAGCTTCTAGCCGGATTCCTAGAAAACCTAAAAGCTTGTAGGGAGGGGAGGAGAGGGGGAGGCCTTAATAATTTGTTACTTGTGTTGGAATTTCTGCTTCTCTGATGGAGAGTCTTTGCCCGCCATTTATCTTTAAGAGGTGGGACCAAGTTAGGGTTTGGCTTTCTAGGACCAGAAGAAAAAACGGCAAGGCTTGTGGGGCCCAGGTGCCCCCTCTCTGTGTGGTTCCCTTGCAGCACAGCTGAGCTTGAACTTCTCATTCCTGTTTTGTGAGTTTTCTCCTTATAATAAATAAAAATATAATTGTTTTATCTTTTAGCTAGCCTGGTTATTTCCCAAATCGAGCTAACTTCTACACTTCTCTGCTGACAACCAGATTCATGTTCTTCCAAATTGCCTCTGTCTTCCTCTCCTGCCTTATCTCGACTTTTCTCCTTGTCAACATTCTCAATCTTATCTTTTCCTTAGTCACTGAAGCCTAATGCTCTTGCTGGAGATGACCACCACTACAAACGTCAGAGTGTTCCACCTGCCCCTGCATGTCATGGGTACTTTTTAACTTTGATTATACCATAGTGTTATACATTCTTTTTCCTATATAGAAATCCATTGTTGTGCTTATGCACAACAGCTACCAGCAAGTTTCAAGGGAGCTACAACAGCTTTTATACAACGTTTTCCTTAGGGCAGTCTTGGCTGTTTTAGAGGAAGATAACTTGTCAAAGCATGGTAAACATGGTACACAGTCCTTTGATAATAATTGCTTATTCAAGCAGAGAGAACAGATTCAAACTAGGTCAGTTTTAGTCAACTACCAATCAGATCCTTGGTGTAGGAAGCCCTTCTGTATATGTGTTACTTATATTGGTTAATGAAAAAGACTGTTTTGGCCAGTGGTTTAGCAGAATAGAGTTAGGTGGGAAAGCTGGGAGAAAGAAGGCAGAGTCAAGGAGGTACCACAGGAGACAGATGCCTCCGCCAGAGCTTGCTGAAACTTTGCTGATAAGCCACAACCTCATGGTGATGCACAGATTAATGGAAATGGGTTAGTTTAGGATATAAGAGCTAGCTAGAAATATGCATAAACTATTGGCCAAGCAGTGTTTTAAATAATATGGTTTCTGTGTGACTATTTTGGGACTCTAGGCAGCCGGGAAATAACTGAGCAGCCTCCAACAACAGATCCTGCTCCAATGATCATAGTTAATTGGTCTAGAGCTATCTATTGACTTACACAAACTTCTTCAATTGGTCTGATCATTGTCTTCCTGTGACTCAACCTGTGATATATAACACTGAAAAGTTATCCATGGTCTCAAAAATGATATTGGAGTGTCTCACTTAGCAGCTTTAGCAGACTTGTGACTGAAGAGACAGGCATCTAATAGGGGTGAACTTTGGTGTTACTATAGTAGCTCTCAGAGTTCAATACACCTTTTTAAAAGGTTTATCTTTTTAAAAAGAGTCTTCTGTGTGGCCAAGAGCCGAAGCTGAACAGAAAACAACAAAAAGTGCGGGCAATGGACTCCAGGAGGTTGAGGACTTGATGGGGTTCTGACAGGGTAGAGAAGCAGATAACACATTCCACACCAATACAAAGTACTAATAGAAGAGAATGCATAACGTCGGTAGGAAGGCCATTAACAGTGTAATGTCCTTTCGTCCGAGGGAAAATAATTTCTGTTAAAAGCAAGGTGTACCTTATTAACCAAAACACAGAGAAGCGCTATGAGACAAAAACAAAATCAAATCAGAGCTTCTTTTTGAAAACATGTTCAAAGATCTTCATAAACTACACTGGGCTTAAATTAACATAGGGTCTGTGAAGAAGAACAACTGGAACAGCATAGTTCATCGGGGCAAAAGCTCTTTAAGTACCACATACATTCAGGAACAACCTCTCTTCTGGTCTTGTTCATTGTGTTCTATTAGCTTCTAGTCAGGGCTGGCTAGAACATTCAATCTAGAAGCATCTTATCAATGAAACAGCCTTTAGTTAGTCATTATTAACTCGTCTGACTGTATTCTCATTCCCTACTTTGTAAACAAGTTTTCTTTGTTCGAGAAACTGAGAAAATACCTGGTTTGGTGTTTTGTTTTTATGTTGTTGTTAATGTCCAAAGAGAAACAACCAAGTTTGTTTTAAAAGTCTCTCAATGAAAATCTCTTAAAATTAGAAGTTCTATTTAACTCATGTCTCCATACTTTCATAATCACATGAAAGATGACATAACTCAGGGTCTCATTAGCCATTTGTTAAGTGAAATGCAATTTATATGAACAACCTAAATATGATTCTGGCTAATCAGAGAGGACTGTTTTTTCATTTGCCTGAAAGTAACAGCAAACATTAGGCAAATGGAGAGACAGGTGTACTTTACTATGAGAGGACATGAGTGGCCTTGAAGGTGCTTTGGTCAAAACTCTACTTTATAAATAAAGGCACTGGAGGTAAAAGGAATGTGTCAGCCTAATAGAGTTGTTAGTATAAAGTCAATTCTGGTAAATCTATATTAGTTTTATGCAAATCATATTTAGTTACCAAAACTAACTCCAGTATGCCATAACTTGATAGCTGGGAGGTGGTGGCACACACCTTTAATCCCAGCACTCTGGGGGCAAAGGCAGGTGGGAGTTCAAGGCCAGCCTGGTCACAGAGTGAGATCCAGGACATTCAAGGCTACACAGAGATACCCTGACTCAAAAAACCAAAACCAAACCAAACCAAAGCAAACAAACAAACAAACAAAAACCCTATCCTCTGCCAGGTGGTGGTAGCGCACACCTTTTTTCCCCAGCACTCAGGAAGCTGAGTCGGGTGGATCTCTATGAGTTCAAGGCCAGCCTAGTCTACTGAGTGAGTTCTGAAACAGGTTCCAAAGCTACTGAGAAACCCTGCCTTGAAACACAAAAAAACAACCAAAGAAAAAAAGATAAGGCCTTAAAATTGTCTCCCTTTCCTCACCAACCACATATTAATTTTAAGCAAGGATATACTTGTTTTAATATAGTCATTTTGTTTAAAAGAGCTAACTTAGTGTGAATCTTTCACAATATTCTTTAAGCAAGACTGATTTATTTCTTTTTGAAAATATTTTAACCATAAAATACATGTAAGGAATTTATTTATTTATTTGATGACTCGCTTTTCTTTTTTGCTTTTCTGCAAGACATGATCTCATGTAGATCATATAGAAGAGCCTGAAAGTCTGATCTTTTTGCCTCAGCCTCCCTAATGCTGTCACCATGCCTAGCGCAAGAATTTTAAATACTAATTTTAAAATGATAGTAATAGGAAAGACAATTTAGAAGCAAATTTTTGATTGGCCAGTATAAACTATTAAAATATTTACTTTTCTGTAATGGTTCCCTTATCACGATTCCTTACATTCTAGGGAGCACTCAGCTCTTTTGAAAAACTTGTGGATTTTAGAGACAAAGCAGGAGCAAACTGTAAAATGGACAGGTCATCATCTACTGACATGAAAGCCAATGGGAGGAGATTCTAAAATGGGTGGGTCACCATCTTCTGACATGAAAGTCAATGGGAGGAGACTCTGAAATGAGCCGGTCATTATCTACTGATCTGAACAGCAGTGTAAGGAGAACAGAAACTCTAATATAAAATAGCTACACAGGTATTAAATCAATCATGATACTTAACTTCCCATCCCAAGGTGAGAGAAATAAATCTGATCCCTTGGAGGCAGCATCACTCTCGGGCAGCCAATACCATTGGTCAACTGCATATTCAAGGGCTCTGCAAACTACAGAGCCCCCTGGACACCAAACTGTGTTGATTTGCCTTTCGGTCTTTTCCATCAAAAGGACAACAAAAATATAATGATTTCTTATTTTGTTGAATTTGAAGGTTCGGCCTATGAGGTGTGGAAGACCAGTTGTGAAGCTGGTGAACTTCTCTAACAGAGGCAGCGAGTTTAATTCCAGGCAGCAGAATCTATCACACAGTCAATCAGATTTCAGTGCCTAAGGACTCTCACATCAATGTGCTTTTTCATGTGACTGCCACCTTCTTCTCGGGCCTAATCATCTCCCACTTGAACTAATACTATCATCAAGTAATTGCACTCTCTACCTATAGCCTACTTTCAATCTAATCTCTCATCCATAATTTTCTCAAATCAGTCTTGCTAAGGATGCCTCTTCTAACTCATTATTGTTCCGTTCAAAAATGTAAATGACTTTTCAGGGCCTTCTACATGGGCTCAAATTTCTAACCCTCAAATTCTGGGGCAAAACTAATCAGTCTTTAACCCATCTTTCTAAAGTTCAGTCTCTGCACAATTGGGGATTGACAAGCTTTTTCTCAGAGCTATGAGTCATATGTCTTTGCTACATGTATTTAATTGAGCACTTCCCATAGAGAAAAGAGTATAGATGCGTCTCACTAGGACTTTATTTATTTACAATTATTGTCATCATCACCTGTATAGACAGGCATAAGCTAGGTCTTATCAAAGGGCCATAGACAGCCGAATCCACTGTAGAAGAACATTTATTTCTTCCATACTGGTCACTCACTGGGCCCTAAAACAGCTGTTCAGTGGTGTTTCCCAGGAGGGATAAAGCATGGGTTCTCTCTGTCCTTACCTAGAAAAGCTCACAATCTGCTTTATACATGAGATCACTTTCTGATTACATCACACATCCCATGAAAGGTAGCAGATTTTTCCACTAGCCAAGTTTCATGTTGGAGGAGTTGGGAAATCACTTCTAGTGAGAGGGAGCAGGAAGAAGTCACGATCAGAAGAGGCAGTACAAGTTAGAAAGCAGAGACTCAGAACCACTAATTTACTAATGGTGAATTGGCTCAGACAAGCATAGATAACAAGAAAGATGGATTTAAAACTGGTTTTAACACCACACTAATGAGTTCAGGCTAGTTCCTTTGAACTGCTCTGCCCTTAGCCCTCAGCAGAAGGTCCTGCTTTTTGATTGCCATTTTAAATGAGAACGCCTTAAAATATGTTTCTATTTGTTAATGATTTCTGGACAAGCTTGATCATATATAATAGCTATTATAGTAATAAACTCATGTAACTGTCAAGAGTTTTGCAGATTTCCTTTTTGCTTCACATATTAATGAAAAATAACAGTTTGGCACCCTCTTTAATATCCCTACATCTTGCATTTTTGTTATCTTGTTTGTACCAGCAATGACATTTATCGTAAACTCAAGCGAGAGAGGTGAGCATAGGCTTTCCTTGACTTAAAAAGGTAAGCTTTTAACAATAGGAGACCTGTGTTAAGTACTGTAGTGACAGAAGCGTGCTTTAGAGCAGAATTATACAGGACACATAGTCAAGATTCACTAGTGTTTGCTGAAGAAAACTTGGCCTGTGATGCTCCATCAAGAGAGTCACCTCATGGTGTTGATTCCGACCACTCTGATAATAAGCCACATTTCACTGTTTGATTCACCAAACTGGTCAAACTTTAATTAATCCACAAGTTCCCATGGGTCACTGTATGGATATCTAAAAGTATGGTTATTGTGATTCATGGTAGGCTGCACACAAATCTCCATTGCATAGAAGAGAATCATGTAAATTACTTAAAGTCAGACTGACCTTATATTTCTCTTTCAAGTCATCTTGGCACATATAACCATTAAGATGTGAACACAGGATGCTCTTTCTAAAAAAGACTACCTAATAAGTTTTGAAAAACCAAAAAGTCTTGAGAAATTGTAAAATTGTAAATTGTATGAGAAAATTGTCATATGCTGTTTGTGCTTGTTCAGAACTGACTCTGAGAAAAACGATGACTTGAAAAAAAGACTTGAGCAAGTTTATTTCAAGTCTGTTCCAAAACTCCCTGTCTGGTGGGAGGCTTGACCCTGGTGGCAGGCTGGTTCCCTCATACTAGGACAAGGAAAAGAACAATAATAAACAGCCAAAGCTAATAAAAACATTGTACCTCTGAGAACATTGATATGTGAACTATTTCTAACATGGGTTGCTACTAGTTGTCTATCTTAAGGTATAAAAATACTTGCAGTGGGAATGAGAAGCCAGAAGCTCCTCTGGGAAGAGATTAGCTCTTCTTTGTTCTGCCCAAGAGTCCCATGCAGGTTTCCCTGGTCAGTTTCTACTGGACGTTTTGAGCTTCAGATCTGATGAAGATCTACCAGCTAACTGCTCCTTGCAATTTGTTCTATTGCTTTCGTTTACTTAATAAATGGTTTGATTGCATGTTTAATGTGGAGGCCCAAAAATGTGAGCCTATTTCCACCTTTTCTGAAAGTCAGAGGGTTTCAGCTTGCTTGAAGTTGTTGCCATTCCACCCTGATCAAAGGTCAAGGAGTTGACACTTAGAGCTATTCTTTCAAGATTATTGTCTGTTTCTACTTCAAACAAAGGTCTCACTTAGATTTATATTAGAGAGTTCTGCTCTCTCAAGATTATTGTCAGCAGGTGTGGCTAATATCCAGACCTCATATTTCAGGTATTGAGAAACAGACCTGTTTCTACCTCAAACACAAGTCTAAGGACCTAACTAATTCCTACTCCCTTAGGGAGATAGCTATGAATTCCACCGAGTGGTTTGACTACAGAATGTTTTGATCTAGGGTATGAGTGTTACTTATCTTGTTCTAGCAACAGAATGTTTAATAAGAATGTAGCCTGCAACCTTCAGCTGGTATGTTCATTTCCCTATAGCATATCAATGCAGTTTTTTTTTAAAAAAAATCTTATTCTTACCTTTTGGAGTCAGGAGTATTTTAAGCAAATGGAAATTAAATGCAAACCATTTCAGTATTCACTGGAACTCCCTCCTGGTACTATCCTATGTTTCTGTTTTATTATTTTTACTCATGTATTTCTTACTAATTTTTCTAAATCCCATACTCCTACCCTGGTAAGTGGTATTTTTGTCTAAGCTGGTTTCCAACAGTTTAATACATGACTACCACAATTCTTTCTCCATATAGTGCAACCATCACTCACAAACTCAATCAAAAGAGAAGTATTTACATAGTTTACCAGAAAACGTTTTATAACTAAATATCCAGTTAAAGGAGGTTCTTCAGTCTCAAACCTTAAATTCAGGACATTCAACAGCTGCCTCTCTTCCTAGGGCCTTTTCATTTTCCATTCTCTATGGAGACGCAGCTATGCAGGCATCAGTTCTGTCTTAGAAGTTTGATAAAGGCACAAACCCCACCTTTTCACAAAATACAAGGCACCTATAAAATTACTAAAGTAATAACCCTGCATCTTTGTCACCAAATCTTAACTCTTGACCTATTGTTAAATATAGAGAAACATGATGAATCCTGTAATAATACAATCAAAAAGCAGCACTGTCTGATAACAATTCTGCAGAATTCTCCTATATGAAAATGATATCATGTGGAAAATTATTTCTTTGATAGCAGAATAATTAAGATAAATCACAACATTTGATTCAGTAGAAATAGAAGCCTAAATTGCTCTTTTTCTTGGGGGAGGGACACATCTATATTAGTTCTATATTGTGTGTTTATGCTCTCATTAAAAGGATTTTTTGATGTTGTAATTATATAGACAAAAATATCTAACCAATACTGAAGCAAATCCTGAGGGACATTCTGTTTCTTGTTGCTACATGGGGATTACCTGATTTTGAACACTACCCCAGAGGTGAGCTATTTATGAGACTTAGCTATCTTTTTTCATACAGATATTTTCACTGTAATGGTATCTCCTTTAATTTATTTTTATGTTTTCACAAAATGCATGCATTTTAGTACATCAGTCCAGTAAAATTATCTCTAAAAAATACACAGGGTTTTGAGCTTCCAAAATGTGAAAGAGGGTTATGGGAAGAATGACATGGAAGCCACCAGAATATTTTATTCTATAAATATAGAATATATTTTATTCTAGGAATATATTTTTATTGCAAACAAAAAGTTTTAAACAAACAAGCATGTCTTATAAAACAAGAACAAAATACAGCCAACTAAAGCTTAAGCAACATTCTTCAGATGTGTGAATAGAACACTTTATGTGGATCCTGTCAACACATTCTAATGAGTTTTTTCTTTATTTAAAAATGGCTGATTGTAAATAAAAGCCACTCTAACAGTTTCAGAGAAGTTACACAAGGAAAATGTGACACCCTGATGATAATAAAATGTCAATTCATTCTTCTAAGTAAGTCCACAAGATTATTCGGTATTGTATAACCAAAATATTTTCAGCTACAAACCACTCGAGGCATAAGGCACTTCATTCACAAAACATAGAACATCCCCAGTGCCTTATGGAATGCAAGATTTTACCAAATAGTTAACATTTGTACTGATTTCAGAATATTCTATCCAATCAATATCTTGTAAGAGGCGTCACAGGTTGTTATGAGGTTGTAGTAAGTAAATGCACTGCTTTTCTGAGGAGCAGATCATGCCCCCAACTTGGACTATTTCTCACAACGTGGTTACTGTCTGATTGTGCCCACCCTTTGATCCTATCTTCCTTTAAAGGTAGGGATCTATCTCAGCAATAGTGGTATCTGCTGCCTTTTTCCTACTCCCTCTGACATCAGCGTTCAACTCACACTTGGTAATGGTGACAGAAGACAAACCCAGCATGTTCCCTTCCAGCCATGATTTGAATCTCTGCTCTTAAAAATCTCTGAATGTATTAAACATTTTTCCAAACTTCATCCCAATTCTTCTTTGAGATACTGTCTCCATATTAACAAAACTCCCTTACTTCCATCTTTACTCCTACAACGTTGTTCTGGCTGCCTTGCTCACACAAAATTAAAAAAATAAAAAATTATATAACATGGGAAAAACTTAAAACAGGTCTAACCTGCTAACCTGCAAGGACATCCACTTCCTGTGTGTTATCTACATCCTCTGTCTACTGTTTAAAACTTGCTTCCCTTGATCTAGTCTACTAAGAGAATCCACAGGTCAAACCAAAACAAAACATTTACACATAGAAGTGTCTAAAAATGTGTCCCATGGCATAAGTGAAAGGCTTTTCACGATACGGAAACATCAACTTTATTTTTCTTCTAGCTTCTAAAGTGAAAGACTTCCTTGACTTTAAAAGGAATCCTATGGAATTTCAATTGTGATTTGCCTTACTTTCTTATATATCATCTCTCTTGTACAATCAGGATATTTTTACACAATAGTATTTTTAGTGTTCACTTACTGCTAAAATTATCATCACCTATTAGTCACAGTTCCTTCAAAAATGTTCTAGGGGAACCAGTGCTTTGTTCAATTATGTAGCAATAAAATAAGAGTTTGGATTGGCTCTTTTCCAAATGACTAGGAACAAAAAAGTATTCATATTCTGCATAACTTGTAGTTTCCTTTCTCAGGTAGAGACACTATATCATAATAATTTCTGCATCCAAACTGTTCCATTCTACTTCATGGCCCTTGGACAGAAATAGATCACAAGGTAACACTGTGATCACAAACCTAAAAAATATTAAACTACATTTATGCATATTAGAAAAAATGCCTTTGCTTTGAAACGTTAAAAACCAAAATTTTCTTATAACATCCTTTGATCAATATAGTCCAAACAAATTATTTATTTTAGATATTAAACTACTCAGTTTTGATTTCTCTGTAGATGTTGAAATTTCTATTATGACATATTTCCTTATGAAAAATTACCATGCAGCACAAAAATGAAAATATCATGACTTACAGAGACTCGTGACTTACAGCAAGACAAAATTGTTAGAAAAACTTCAAAGATAGAAAATGCAGAAGCTAAACGGAGGCCATCAAAGGGGCCAAAACTATACTTTCACCAAAAGGAATGAATACGTAGGAGAATGGTTCAAACATGAACACTGAAATGCACATTTGTAATAAATGAAAAGAAAAGGCTGGCGTGTATTTTAATTAATGGAATTTTGCAATCGTGAAGTAGTTAAAAACTAGTCCTTAAAAGCTCACGGCTGTGAAGCACACATCCACATGGGAAGCAGGGCACAGATTAACAATTGCAGTGGACAATTACTTCTGGGTGCTGACAGGGAATGACATGGCTACTTCAGAAAATGTCATCTAACAGTAGGGGTGGCCAAGGGGAAGATCCTAATTTCATTGCCAGAGCAGAAGAGTTCCTATGAGAAATGCCTAGAAAATAGTCCAAGTAATCCTAAACCTAACTCTGATACCATTTTAACAAAATTCAATAAAATCAAGTAGCTGTATACTCTGAATTTTCCCAATTATCATAATTTTAAAAGAAACTTATGAAAGTTATTTCTCACACTAGGAATCCATGCTGAAGCAATAAATTGGAGTTCGTATGTAAGAAGATATTTTCTATTATTGTGTAAATTACCCAAAAGGTTTAGCATAAAGATATTTCGTAGGGATACTGTTAACCATAATCAAAAGTTTTCACACCCAAGCACATCTGATATTTTTCCATCTGGTCACAGTATTGAAAAGCATTTTTATAGAATGAAGAGAGATTTGGCTTTACATGCCATTTACTTTCAATCATCTTTAAACTAGCTTTGAAACAAAATAGATGCTTATAATTACAAAGGTCGTAAAATTCTTTCAACAACATTAAAATGTGGGCAATTACAATGGCATAAGAAGAATCAAACATTGGTCTAACACTGGAGACATAAAACACTGTATTGTCACCTCCTTGTTTTTATGTATTCATTCAATATTACAGTGATTATACCATCAAAACTGTGTATAAGCATACTTTCATGAGCATAAAATTTACCCCATGGCTAAATCATGTTATTTAATTAAAATTCCATGCTAATTTGCTCAGGTCATTTATTAAATTTTTATTTTGTGTGAATATGCTCATTTTACCAATCACTTATTTACAATTGATTTAGAGAAGGGGTCTTTTCTTCTTAATCATGTGAAGATATAAATTTGTACAGTTGGGGAACTGAGAGTTCATAACCAAAACCATCTATTCTTGCTTGATTTTGTGGCCTGTTTTGCACAAGAGTGTTCTAGTTTCTTTCAGTGACATCTTCCTCAAGAAACTGAATATGGGTGTTGGACTAGAAGTTATCTACGATTTCTCTTCCTGTTGTGAATTACTTGATTGCTGCAGCTTATTGTTAATATACTATATTAATAAGCCATTATTAACCTTTCATTCATAATATCAGTCAATTCTATTTTTAGCCTACACAGTTTCAGCAAAACAAGTCAAAGATGCAAATGACAGTAATAGGAAGTACACAGGAAGTCATAAAACAGCAAAACCCAAAGATATCAGGATGAGACATTTGTTGTCTTGAATCTTCTTTGGTGGATTACACCTGAATGTTTACTTGAGCACAGGGGGAGCTTTAAACTGGCATAACTAGACTCTAGTGATAGCCATCTAACCGCACTTACAGTAGTCAGTTAACCTATTGTCTACAAAGGAAACAAACCAAGAAGATTCTAGAACAAGGCTGATTACTGTCCAAAGACGGGACATATGTGAGAAGCAGTGACATCCACTGTGAAGCTGAGTGGGAGCCAAATACAAAGTTTGGTTCGTTGTACGCAGGAGGGAAGTATCCCAGACAAGCCCAACTCCGTCAGGTGAGCTGCCAGTGTCAAGCAGAGCCCAGTACCTATTCGATGGGAAGGCTGAATCAGGAATGTACATGAAACATGATTTCGCTCACCCGCCCTGCACAATCTTTAAGTACACTGGCAGGTAAGCAACCTCTCCACTGAGAAGTTCACAGAAAAATGTAATTCTCAAGACTCTAGTTTAAGAGAATAGTTAGAATTCAATGCTTGAAATAAGAAAAGTTAAAATGATTAACAGATGAATCATTTAATCAACGGTTAATAGAAAACGTGTTCAGAATCTCTACAGTCGGGTCAGTTGTGGTGCTGTGCACCTGGAATCCCAGCCCTGTGGGAGTCAAAGCAGGAGGGCTGTGTGTTCAGGGATACATAAATACTCTGAACAGCCAGCCAAACAGCCAAATAAAATAAAATTCTGTGCTCAAAAATCATAGCTTAAACTTATAAGGAATGTATTGGATTGTTTGGTGCTTTTTGTTTTGCTTTGTTTGGGGAACTCAGAAGTTTTCCCAGTGGAAGATGCTATTGGAGCAGAAGCAAAGAGCGCATCCTGAAAGCAAACACACAGCTATTAAAACTCACGTGAGCATAAATAGTTTAGTCTATGATGTGAGGGATTGATTTTTTTTTAATTCTAGAGAAGGTATCTCATTTAATTTTGGAAAATAGGAATAATATTAGTTTCCTGAATGGAAATTAACAGCTTTGTTTAACTCATAAATTAAAAGTAGGCTTGTATAAATATTTTTCCTTCATAAAAAGGAGGACTACTAGATTTCAAAATAATTTTGTTTTTACTTAAATTATCGATTGTACTATAATTAACAAATAGATTTCACCTAAAACATTAGTGTAAATCAAATGGCCTTCAGAGATGCATGCATGTTTCACCTAGAACATTAGTGTAAATCAAATGGCTTCAGAGATACATACACATTTGCCTAAAGCATTAGTGTAAATCAAATGGCCTTCAGAGATGCATACATGTTTACCTAAAACATTAGTGTAAATCAAATGGCCTTCAGAGATGCATGCATGTTTCACCTAAAACATTAGTGTAAATCAAATGGCCTTTTCAGAGATGCATACATGTTTCACGTAAAACATTAGTGTAAATCAAATGGCCTTTTCAGAGATACATGCATGTTTCACCTAAAACATTAGTGTAAATCAAATGGCCTTTAGAGATACATACATGTTTCACCTAAAACATTAGTGTAAATCAAATGGCCTTCAG
>NC_022009.1:74573984-74602777 GCF_000317375.1 Microtus ochrogaster
ACCTAAAACATTAGTGTAAATCAAATGGCCTTCAGAGATGCATGCATGTTCGCCAAAGCTTTAGGTGCTGTAATTTCTCACTGTAATAAATGCAGTGAGATCACCTCTCACAGGTAGTTCTTCTCTTCCGTTTTATAAAAAGGACACTTCCACACTGGTTATTGTTTTGTGGGTGTCTTTATAGCCACAGTTCAGTGATTCGAAGCAGGGCAGAAAATGGAGCCACAAGAGCTGAACAATCACAGAACACATTTCAGACACTATGAAATTCCCAGCATCCAACTCCCCATTTTATTATTGTCTTTTCTATTTCTAAAAATTTGTGTGCATATGCACCGTCACGAGTGCATACTTGTTAATATGTATGTATGCCTTGGTTTGTGCGTGTGTATACGTATGTGGACTTGGGGCAGGAGCAGCAGTTGACATCCAATGTCTTCTTCAAGCCCTGTACAGATTATAGTTTTGAGACAGAGTCCCTTACTGAACTTGGAGCTCTGCATTAGCACAGACTTGCTGGCCAGTGAGTCTCATCCTCTTGTGTTCTCCTCTTCAGGGTCGGGAGTAGAGGTACTTTCCACCATGCCGTGCATTTTGTATGAGTTCTGGGAATCAATTGCACGTACATAACAAGCCTTTGCCCACAAGTAATCCTTCCAGCCCTCCTTTTCTTTCTCCAGCAAGAAAGAGAAAGCAACTGATTGGCAGTCATAATAATTACATTATCAACATTTTACCAGCTTCAGTTTAAAATGAACAAAATACCAAATCCCCCAAACGTTCAGACTTTATTATCAGTAACTTAACATACTCCTGATAGAAAACAACACAATTAATACTTCATTTCGATATCATTAAAATAATGAAGTCACAGAAGTTAAATACCATTTATTATGGACTTGACCAACAATGTGGCACATGCACTCTTATTGGTCAAAGAAATAGACCTATATTCAAGTGATTTGTTTTCTTTTAAGTCACTACTTGAGTTCCTCACTAATTTTCCTGCATTATAAGAAGCACAAAACATTTCCAACCTTTCTTTCATCTTTGGTAGAATTTAGGTTAAGTAATATTTTTATATAATTACTACTCAAAGGCAATTATAGGCCTTGATATTTTATAAAAATCATCATTAGTATGACTAGAGAGAAAAAGAAATGGTGTGTTAAAATTTCTCCCACAATCCCACATATTTATTCAAATCTAGTTCTTATGCTTTTCACCAAAGTTAAGTCCAAGTGACAGCATATTTTGTGGCAATAACATGGGCTCCTCAAAATATACATATATATATACAAAATATACATATGTATATATGTATATATACACACACACATATATGAAGCTCTTTTATTAGAGGCCACAACCTATTAATTTTTGACAAAATATGAGTCTATATGTTTTACACAAGCATGTGAGAGGATGCTAAATAATTCCTTTGTCCTGTACATTTATAACAAATGTAACTTTGGGAAACTAAGGCTTTTAAACAAACAAAATCAGCGGCAGTTTCCACTCACTAAGAAATTCTCCACTTTCATGAGTTATGAAGAAGACTCATAAATAGAGAATTTCTATATGCACTCAAAGTAAAAGAAAAATCCATAAAATATCAGTGTAGTCACCTTCTATGGATAAGCAGAGACTAGAGCGTGTCTGTGTTTCTGCTATAAGTTAAATGCTAACAAAATGTCACTTATGAACACTCCCAGAATGTGCCACCCCCAAGCATGCCACTCTGACACAGGATTACTTTGAGCTAAGGGTATCTGAAAAACAACAGACATGAGGTGGGCACACTAATCTCCTCCCTTATCCTTGAACACAGAGGATTAAAACTCCCAAGCAAAAGCTGTCCTTCCTCTAGTTGGAGACAAGAAACATTCTTCAATAGCTGAGAAAGCTTGACTTGTGCAAACAACTTTTATCTTCTCTTAGCCTCTCCACATCATTTAGTTACTTGTCTAAAATTACATGTCTTTGTTCAACCTAATACAAAGGTAGGTGAGTTTCACAACGTTTAAAGGTCTTTGCTTCTCTATAAGGACGTTTGCAACATCTAAAACTTATTTAGTTTGGATACATTATTCTGATAATCTGTTTGACATCAATTTCATTGTGAGATGAAGATGGGACCAAAAAAGGAAGTGAGGAAAGCCACCTCCTCGACACTGACTACTATGATTTCTACTACTTTTGCGTTGAATAAAGGTAAATTGTTGCCTGTACATCTTCTTACATATTTTACTGCTTAAACATTAATTGAAAACAGACAGAAGACCTATCTGTGAGGGAATGGAGATCTTCCAACTGGAAAGTCAGACTCTCTTGAAACACACACACACACACACACACACATACACACACAAACACACACATACACACTTTGATAGCCTAAAGGAATTTTCCCAACATGAACAGTTTCATTACGAAGTCTCTGATCAGTCTTGGCTGACAGAACAGAGTGAACTATTAGGTTACACTCGGCTCTCCACCTTTGAAAGGCAACTTTCTCAGAAACAAGGTACAAGCTGACTCACCGGTCCAAAAGAATTGCTATCAAAACTGTGTCCATGGTGATCGCCTTCAACCCACATGTGACCACGGGGAACTTTGACCAAACGGTTTTTGTGTCCAATGGTTCTGAAAACAAACAGTGAAACCAATGAGATATGAGCAGGAAGGGAACTTTACAACCTAGATGCAGAATTAGGAAGGAAAGAACAGCTATTAGAAAGAGAAGAGTGACTGACCTAGAAATCACACCCAGGTTCCCCTAAAGTAAGCTGTGGTTCAGCATCTAAACTGTCTGTGGGAACCATGAATAACAAGTGTGGCTTTGGGAAACAAAATGCTCAAAGTTAAGTTTTTAAACAGACCAGACAAACAATACATCAGCTGTAGAGTCCATTGACTAAGTCATCTTGACCTTAATAATGACTTACTGTATAGATTCATAAATAATTTCTTTTTGTACCCAAAATGAAGAAAATCAATAAAATAACTGTAGTCAAATATTCTATGGATAACCATGGAATACAGTTAATCCTTTGTATAAGAAAAAAAAAAAAAAAACCTGCTTAAAGGCAAAGCCCAAACACCAAATACAGTGTTTTGCTACTTAATTTAATTCACACTATACATACTTAAAATCTTTAACATGCCTCAATGAAAGGAACATATATTTGTCATTTTGCATTTATGCTAGTGCTTAACTGTTTCAATCTACTTATGAGAATTAAGATTCAAAACTGGGGGCTGGAGGGATGGCTCAGAGGTTAAGAGCATTAGCTGCTCTTCCAGAGGACAGAGGTACAGTTCTCAGCACTTATGGTGACACAGACCTCTAACTTCAGTCCCAGAGGATCTGACATGTCCCTCTGGCCTCCATGTGTACCAGGCACACATGTTGCTGCACGAGCATGCATGAAGACAAAACATGGCTACATATAAAAAGGAAAGATTTGGAGACTCAGCATTAGTGGGCAAGAAAGGAATCTTGACCGTTTCTTGGCATCTATAGATTCAGTATCATTGGAAAACTTTTGCTCAGAACTACATTTTTCTTAAAAACGAACTTTGAACAATTCTGAAGAGGAACCGTCAATGACAGATGACATACAGTGGTTATTCATATTTTTAACACAGGAAAGGAAGGGGCAGGAGCACATTCTCTCACATTGTTGGTGGTTGTAGGAAATGATTCCAACTTTCTGTTTCCATTTCTTTTTTGGATCTACTCTGGCAATGTTTTATGGTCATGCCTGCTGGCCTTCTACTTGAAAAAATCAATTGCTAGGAAATATTAGAAATAAGGACGAATGTTTGTTATAAGGGACGCTCAATCCACACAGTTTAATGCTCCCATTCCAAATGTAACTTACCCAAACAACTAGCAACACAGTGTTGATAAATAAGTTATAAAACAATTAATTAAATATAAGACAGAATTAAAATAAAATTTGATTCAAAGCTCACAAAAATACTTCGTTTGGGAGCAAATAACTTTATATTTCCTTTATTTCCTAAAGCACCCTGGAAAACAATAACTTACACAAACTTCTCAATAAAGGTTTGCTGAATGAATGAGCAAATTAATGAATGAAAATCAATCTGAAAGCCAGCACGTTCAGAAACTGAGGCTGGTGTACTGTTCTGTGGTACGGAATCTCGCTGAGGCTAGTCTGTTAGTGAGCAAGCTGCGCATGCACAGAAGAATGCATTAAAAAGGGAGAGTACACATAAATTGGTGCCAGAGAAATTGAAACTATTCATTATCTTGGATGGTTTTTAATTTTCAAGATAATTTCAGTGTTGAATTGCTTTGCTTTAGATCAGTAAGTCATCCATGCAAGAAAGCAATATTATGGCCATTAGAACCCCACGGTAAGTTAATGGTTGCTGTTTGTCTTTAATTACTATAGGGAAGGAGGTTTGCAGCTTTTTAGAGAAAAGCAAAAACAAATTTAACACATCTCACCCTCATACACTTTGCAATAGAAGTGCACTTCAATTAAAGTCCCTCCATTAGTTCTTGACATCATTACTATATGAGCTGGTGTGGAATAACCCATACACACCTCAAATGTCAATGATGAGGAGAACACGTACGGTTAGCTGCACTAAAGGTACCATCTCCTAACATATGCAGACATCTTTACCTTAGTAAGCTGAGTATTTTCGATAAACCATGACTAAATTAGATTTTTCTTCAAATAATTATTTAACAGTCACAGAGTGTGTTATATGAGATATAGTGCATACACACACACACATGCACACATACACATATATTCACTCCAGGTCTTGGGGTGTATCTCCCGAGGATGAGTGCCTACTCTATGTACTCATATTAACTTATTTTTGTTGTTGCTTGGACGGTTCCTGGGAAGGAACCAAAATGAGCCTCAATCTTGAAAGACTTTCAATTGCTTGGTAGTGACTACCTATGGGGTAGAGAAGGAGTCCAAGGTCAGCAGAAGGCTTGGTAAGCTAGGAGCAAACAATCTGTCAAGATTTGGAAAGGAATGGGCTTATCATATTAATTATCATAAAGTCTCCTGCACATTCATAGTATAAAAAAAAACCCATGGGTGTGAAGGCACTTTGAGACCCAAACACATAGACTATTAATTGTAATAGTCTATTACAAGAACTATTAAATGTATGTCTGTGTGTATATAGTAAATATATATAAAGTAAATACAACACAAAATTACAACAACAATGAAATAGTGGGCCAAACATATTCTTCTAGAAGCTAGAATGATATAAAAGTCAGATTGAACTTTAGGTGCTATCAGAGTCAGGACACTTGTGACAGAAAGCTACAGTAGCACCAGAGGACCACTGAAGGCTGCAGGCTTCTTTGTGGTGACCATCTTACATAAGGAACTTGAGCTTTCTTTATCCCATTATTTCCTAGCCATTTACAAAGCTTTAATTTTCTTTTTTATGCACACTAAGAATGGATGTGGGCTCATGGAGCTATTTATCTAACTGTCCATCTATCCCTGTTAAAGTGTGACCTATAAGAATGTGCCTTTCTTATAGAATGTCCTTAGAGCCCCAAAATGCTCAACAAATATTTGTTAAACACACGACAAATGAATTTAGAAGTGATTTTAGATACTGTCACAAAGGCAGTACGATACTATGGAAAGCACAATGATTCTTGAACAGTCTAAAGAAATTTCAACCTTAATCCATGATTCTCAAGTAAGCTTTTAAGTTATAGTTAGCTGCCAACTTTACAATAGGAGGAACAGCATCCACCTTAACTAGGTTCAGCTGGAGGCTAGAAATGAGCTGCAAATACAGGGAGGGGAGGTTGCTATCCAGTTTCATCTCTTCAGTTAGGTTATCTTGGTTTGTTTATTTGACATTTTCAGGTGTATAGGATTTTGAACAAGTTGATAAAACTCAATGGGGCAGTTTCTCATTGAAAACAGTAGACAAAAGTGTGGGGAAGGGGGGAGAAAGAGAGAGAGACAGAGAGAGACAGAGACACAGAGAGAGCGTAATTCTAAGGTTACTCAATGGGTAAGAGTAGCATGTACTGAACACTAAGTAAATGTGTCATCTTAGATGGGAGCCTGTTCTTACGCAAAGCACTGGTTACGGTTCTGATGCACATTTAGAACCCAGTAAGTGGTAATGATTATTGCCAGTCTCCCTTGGCCCTTTATTTTCCTCCATTTTAGAATTGAGAATGTGTTGAGGTTCACTATCAGTTAGCATCTGTCTTCAAATTACCGGAGATATGCCTCAATAATTTTTTTCTTGCGGTTGTGCCGTGCCTGTGACTATTTTTAATGATCCAGAGACTCTTTTTACTTTCTTCTTTTTCCCTCCAGGGCACATTGAAACTCATATGTGAAGGGGTAGTCTATTTGTTTCTCCGTATTCAAACATACAGAGAAGGACAGGTAAAGGTACAATCTACCTATCTGTGGCTTCACTCACCAGTCTCCTGCATATTTCCATGCTGCTATGCGAATACACCGTGGCTTACACTGAAAACGGTCAGGTTTGCAGGCAACAGTGCAAACAGAGGACTCTGGTAAACATGGTGCTGTATGGATGGGGGAGGGGTGTACTCTATCTCTTCCTTTCATAGAGTACATCCGACTTTTAAAATAGTAACCCAAAATAGCTTAAAAATATGATGGCAAATTACTGGGCTACTTGCTTTTAGGGCTGCCAAGGAAAGAGCATACTGCTAATAGAATTTCTCTACAGAAGGAATTTTAAATAGCTTTCTGCTCCTGAACACACATAAAAGACAAGATAATCCTTTAGCTGATTTAGCAGGTAAGTGGGGTGTCAGCCCACAAGGTTGTATGTATCTATAGCTTGCAAATAATTCTGGTTTTGACAGTCAGAAATGAGTTCTGTATGGAACTTTAACTACCTGTCTAAAAGAGAAGACGTTTTTAGTACTAGCTTTACCGAGACAAGTTACCTAGGCCTTATAAGTGGGACGGAGAATGATTGCCTCCAATTTGATTTGACCTTGAAAACAAAGCGTTTAAGTCTCTAGATCGTTGAAGTGTCATCAGTTGAATACAGAAGTACTGTCCACGTAATTCTTAGAATTATAAGAAGGTAAGGGCTTATTAACTGTTTTCTCCCTGTGTCTTTCTCTAGTGCATATGTGCTCTCTTGTCCTCTCTCCGTAATTTGTATTAATAATTCCTGATTCATTAGGGATATCATTTTAAGCCATCCTATTGAATTTTCTACATGTACGAAGCAGCGATAACCTGAGAGGCTGACTGCTCATTGAATCCCCAACCCTGAGTTTCTGTTTCCCAAGGGAAGCTGCTCATGAGCAATCCTCCACGGCCTATGTTGCAGTTCCTGCCTTGAGCCGCACTAACAACTCTGCTCCACTCCTACCTCCCAATTCTCTCCCCACCCCAGCTTTCCTCAATATGGGGGGTCAGGTGGAAGGATAGCATGAAATAACCCTTTCCTCCCCAAGTTGTTTTTCATTAGTGTTGTATAATAGCAACAGAAAATCAGACTAATATAGCAAAAAAGAAACAGGATTCATATGTATTCATATGGAAATATATTTTAATTTTTCTGGGTAAAGAATCGAGGAGTAAAATTTGCACATAAAAAATAAAGTTTAATTTTAGAGACGTGCATTCGTTTATCCTACTGACATGTAAAAGGAAACAAATTGTTGTCAGAAACGTTTGCTAAGATTTTTTTAATTGACTGAATGAGATTTATCTTTTTTAGCTAATTAAGAAGCATATAGGAATAAACAAAAACAAGACACAATCTAGTTATTATCAGTAGCCATAATAAAGTGATGAGCTAATATAATTTAAAGAGTAATATTTTATTGAAAAAAATCTAGCTTATAGAATATAGAATTTGCATAACTTGTACAGCTATTTTGGAAATCAATATGGTGGTTCCTTAGAAAATTGGCAATTGATCTACCACAGGACCCAGCTATCCCCTTCTTCAGAATATATGCAAAGGGCGCCCTACCCTACCAAAAGGACATTTGCTCAACTATGTTCATAGTGGCTTTATACATAATAGAAAATGGAGACAACCTAGATATCCCTCAACTGAAGAAGAGATGAAAAAAATGTGGTACATTTATGCAATGCAGTATTACTTTGCAGTTAAAAAATGACATCATGAAATTTGCAGGCAAATGGATGGAGCTAGAAAAAAATTCATCCTGAGTGAGGTAACTCTGTCCTAGAAAGACAATTATGGTATATACTCATTTAAGTGGATATTAGCAAGATGTCCTAGGGCAATGTTGGCACAGAACTTTGGGAGTGGCCAGCCAATGGCTGGTCTAATTTGAGGCCCATGCCATGTGAGGGAGCACATGTATGACACTGCCCGGATAACCAGGAACCATAGGCTGGATAGCCAGAGAACCAAACACAACTGGTCAAGAAAAATAATCAATGAGATCATTTCTATTGATGTTCTGTTATACTCACAGAGTGCCTAGCCCAGTCATCATGAGAGAGGTTTCCTCCAGCAGCTGAAGGGAATGGATACAGAGGCCCACTGCCGATCATTTGGAAGAGAAGGAGAGCCCATGCTGAAAGTCCTGAACATCCCCTTGATGTTCAGGAACCTGACAGAAGAGGGGGAGTAGGAACTGTGGGAGCCAGAGGGGATGAAAACACCTAGAGAATGAATGGCTCAGGGAATCAACTAAGTAGGGCTCATGGGGATTTATAGAGACCTGCAAGGGTCTTCACTAGGTCCTCTGCTTATATTTTATGGTTGTTGGCTGTTGACAGAGGTTTCTGTCCCACCAGGTCCCACAGCCATTTAGTCCCAGAGAAACACACAGGTCCACATTAGTTATAAACTGATTATCCTATTAGCACAGGCTTCTTATTAATTCTTATAACTTATACTAGCCCATAATTCTTGTCTGTGTTAGCCACATGAATTGGTACCTTTTTAGGCGAGGCAGTCACATCTTGCTTCCTATGCGGCTGGGTCATGACTGCAGACTGACTTTTCCTCTTCCCAGAAGTCTCCTCACCCTGCCTCTACTTCCTACCTGGTTGTCCTGCCTATACTGCCTTACTACTGGACAATCAGCATTTATCTAAAATACAAGTGACAGGGTACATACTATTGTCCCACAGCAGTTGGCTAGGTGTTGGGGGAAACTCCTGACAGTGGGAGAGGGGTGTCTGACTCTTTTGTCTGCTCTTAGGATCCTTTTCCTCCTACTGGGTTACCTTACCCCATCTTGATGGGAGGTTCTGGGCCTAGTCATGTATTTTCTTATGCCCATGTTCAGTTGATATCCCTGGCAGGCCTCTGTTGGAGATGGAGGTGGCATGCAGGGCAGGGGAGAGGGGAGAATGGGAGGAGAAACTGTAGTCAAATGTATTGTGTGACGAATAATAAATACAAAATTCTAAAAAGGATAAACAATTTGTATGCTTTTTTAATACACATGATGCTTATGAGAGAAATACATAAAAAGAAGAGACATTTTGATTAATAGTAATGGTATAACAGCAAGTCAGGAAATAGTAGCTATACTAATATCAGACCAAATGAGATCATGTCACTAAGATGAGACCTTACAAAGCTTATTAGTGTCTATTTTATCCTACAAAAGAGTTTGAAGGAGAGAAGTGAGCCTAAAAGCTTTTGATGGATCTGATTAAATTTTGTTTCTTAAGATACCTGATCAGGCAGTTCTAAAATTCTTAAGAACTGTTGGCTATCACAACATGGCAAGCCATTTTAACACTCTGAATACTCATTCTCAACCCCAACTCTAAATTTGGCCTATTGTCTGCTTTGAAAAAAATGCTGATGCAGGTAAGATGCATATGCCTTCCCTTGCCACATGCATTAAATTAAAGTGACGCACAAATGAACAGACTGTGAATTTATGTAAATAAGGCAATGATAGTCCAAGGAAGTTGAATTGCCTATTGCTAAAGGTGATTTAATTTCTTTAGATTGCAACTCTACATACCTTAGAAACGATCTAATAACTCCTTTTTGTACAGATAAAGATGTGGAGGTCAGAGACTTTAGGTGGTATCATCAGGTAATAGGAAGAGAAGCGGGCCTGCTTTTGGTCCCGGCCACCTGGATTGCTTAGCCCCCGAAATAATAACACAGAAACTGTATTAATTCACTTGCCCATTAGTTCTAGCCTCTTCTTGGCTAACTCTCACATCTTGTTTTAACCAATTTTTAATAATTTGTATGTCGTGGCTTACTGGGAAAGATTCAGCATGTCTGACTCTGGTGACTGCATGGCAGCTCTCTCTCTGCCTGCCTTCTTTCTCCCCGCATTCTGTTCTGTCTACTCTGCCTACTTAATTTTCTGGCCTATCAAAAGGCCAAGGCAGTTTCTTTATTCAACCAATGAAAACAACACAAATGCAGAAGGACCTCCTACACCATCATCAGGCTACTTAGCATCAAGGTACAAAAAGCACACTCTTGAATTTGGTTGCTACAGCAAGATGTATCAAGACTATTCAAGACTTAAAGAAGAGGTCTTAACATCTATTCAGTAGAACAAAAGAGAAATATTTTCTTCACAGACACTAGCCTGTTGCTAGGTGATTGGAGCAAACTCGTATATCTTTACCATAAAGTTGCAGAGTTAATTTTTTAAATGTAACAGGGATGGCCTTAGTGTAGCTACAAATTATTTTAATAATTAAGACCCTAGATGCATTTTTCTAAATTTAAATTATCAAAACATAAATAGGACAATTAAAGAACAAACATGACAATTTTCTTTAATATGGAGAATGTTTTCTCACGTTTAGAAGAATCTATGGCTGTCCATGAAAATGACTGCAAATTATTGGTATTAGATTCCATACAGGCTCATAAGGTCATTGGTAAAGCCTGAGCTTGGATTTTACCAAAATACCCTGGTACCCTGGTGTGTTCATTTTCTTTGGGGTATAGGTCAATATTTACTATAACATTTACATAAACAATGTAAATGCTTATAGAAGAAAGGCTATGATTCAGTCTTTTTGACTGACTATAAACCACATTAAAAAAAATTTAAGCAAGGGACTGAAGAGGTGGCTCAGTGATCAACATTGGTGTTAGTATCTGAGTTCCAGTAACCACATGGAGTTCACAACCATCTATAACTCAAGGTCCAGTGCATCCAGTGCTCTCTTCTGGCCTCTGTAGACACTACATGCAAGTGGTACACATATATACAGATAGGGAAATCACATACACATAGTATAAAAATAAATAAATCTTTAAAAAGTTAAATAAAAAAAATGACCAGTGAAATATGCACAGAGACAGACTAAGGTTTCATGGCAAAATTCAATAAATTGGAAATGTTTACAAAATTGATTTAGAGAAGAAGAGATCAATAAGCAAAGATCAAGCAATGCTAACTGAACAAATGTTTAAAGGGCTAAATAGTTTTAGGCTATTATAAACAGGAAATGCTTTGTGGATATTTGGATCAAGATATAAATAGCTGATTCATGTGAACAGAAAAAAAAGGTAGTATGAAATTCAGATCCTACTTGTGAAGTTTTTTTGTTCGAAAGTATTTCAAGGAATAACATCAAAAATGGAAGAGTTTTGTAAATCATTTCCCAGTGAAAACACTTAGTGTGGAAAAGATTAAATAAATGTAAATGCCAATTTTGATGACAATATTATTGATTTTTTCCTCTAAGATGTTCTATATGTTATTTTGTTCAATACTAACTTATCTAGAAGTGTACTGAGTCAAATTTTTACATAGATCAAAAGTATTATGATCATAATTTCAGGCATCATGTAAACTGGCCAACTAGAAAAGATCATACTACATATTTAAAACTGCATCTAGCTTTTATATATTTAAATTTTGTTTTGCTGAAATGATGAGTGGAGCTATGAAATGTCGTAGGTGCAAATAACACAATCAGTTTGCTTATTGGTCAATCGAACTGAATGGGAAGCAGAAACAGAGACACTTCTTCTGTGCACAACTCGCTAGCAAGCAGCCTTAAATAAAGCAGTAACACACAGCTTTACTTTATAAAATAAAGTTATTATTTGTTAAAGATTAGATTGCTACATTTGTTCCCAACATCCCCTCTAGAAGTAATTTCCCAGAGACCTTCATTTCATTCATTACTCCATTTCTTGATCATTTTAACATGCTCGATATGAATGTGGGAAAGAAACATTCCAATGTTTCCATTGTAAGAACCAATAATGTTTAAATATTTGAGGAATTATGAACAGCATTCCATCATTTACTCAATCTCTATTATAAAACTGCAAGTATTTTTTTATAATGAAAAGAATGCATGCTGTTTTATTTCCTATAAATTTAATGAGCTTTGGGTTACTTAATTAATTGGAAAAAAGGAATTCCTCAGAGCTAAAGATCTCATTGCACAGGAATTCAAAAGCTCTTTTCAGGAATCTGATTTTGAATCAGGAAAAGAATGTGAGACGGGAAAGAAAATAGAAGTCTCCCGGCCAGACAGACCATAACTGAACGCCAGTTCTGGCACCTTCTCAGTGGAGGACCAGGGGTCTTAGCTTCAACCTTCTCATGTGTAAAGAAGGGTAATAGGGTGAGTCAGTGCCCAAGCCACATGAGGAGATAATACACACAAGACTTCCAAACTAGTGCTGTCAGATGATATGCCAATATGTGAAAGATAATATTTTCAGAGCTACAGAAGAAGCCCAGCTATACTTTATCACATACTAATTAAGACATCCAGAAAATTATTCTCTAATTAAATGAATTTAACAAATACATATGAAATGACCATTAGTAACAAGAATTGTTAGGTTCTAGAGATGCGAACATAAACACGACAAAAGCCTGGTCAAGGCACAATTCGTAGATTAAGCAGACAATTCAAACAGATAATATCATTGAAAACAGTAAGAATATGGTCTCAAAGGTGCGGATCGAGAAAGTAGAGAAATGAACAAGAGATAGCCTGTTCACCACTATGAACATGGTTTGAATGAGGAAGACATTCAGTACATTACATTCACATTCTAAAAGTCTGAGGCTCCAATGTACATGTAATCACATAAAATGTTAATATCCACAAATCATCAAGGAATCTGTATTAAATTTTGCAATAATTGAAGAAGTCAGTATTTTAAAAAATAACAAAGTAGCTGGAGGCCACAATATCTACTAGAAGAAATACTTTTTTAAGAGAGAAGAAAAAGCATTTTGTTTCAAAAAATACAGAGATATCCAAGTATTTAAAAATTGTAATTAATAGGTTAACAGTATCTATGGGCAGAAACAAATTGAGAAATTCACATTTTATATATATGTAAAGTGGTACTCCCGTTTTCCAGTACTCAGAGAGACAGGAATTACAGCAGTATAGATTACCCTATGGTAAGCAACTGGCTCTATTGTTGCAATGGATTGGAGGAAAAGTGCACTGTCTCATTTTGCTGGTGGGTATATATGAAAACTAATGATCTTTGTTGAAAGCAATCTGGCAGAATCTATGCAATTTAAAAAAAATCATTTGCCTTACAATTTAGTAATTCTACTCCTGGAATCAAATACCACAAACATAACAATATAACAACACCGGGGCTAGAGAGATGGCTCAGCGGTTAAGATGATACAGGGCTATCTCAAAGGACCTGAGCTCTCAGCACCTACATCAGGTAACATAATTACCCCTAACTCCAGCTCCATGGGATCCAATGGCTTCCTATGCCCTCTGTAGTTCCTTTACACACATGGCAATACGCACGCGCGTGCACACACACACACACAGTTTTAAAGATTTATAAAAACATAGATATAGCAATGTCTTCTCGCTCTGTTTTTGTTTATATGGCATGGCTCACGAGATACGAAATCTAGGGGCAGAGATGAAAAGAATGGAAGGCTGGCACAGACACTCGTCATGTTAGTGACCTCCGGCATCATACAAATAAGGAGATAAGAAAGAAAATTCCAGGGGAATGGTCAAACAGTAATGTGTGCAGACCAGGGAGCTGTGTACAGTAGAAATTCCAAATGACCAGTGAGACTTTTCAAAAAAACATTACTAAATGATTAAAAACAGAAAGCCCATGTGATTCTTCCATGTTGGTTGGGGAGGAGTAAAATAAGTTCAGATATTTACATGTGGACTTAGGGAACGTGGAGTCACATAAAGAAAACATGGAATACAGAAAAGGTTACATACATGAGGGGATGGTGTGACCCAAAAGACATGAGAAGGGAAAAAATGGTAAAGTCAAAAGGAGAAAAAAGTTCTAAATTAAACACTATATTGCTGTATTGATGCCTTCATGTACAGTATATGGGGAATAACGTAAAAGGAAACCTCACTGAACTGATAAAGGGAATATATTTACATAGATATAAAAATTTTAAAACTAGTAATTTTGATAGGAAATAACTTGAAATAAAGTAGAAATAAACACTATTTTTATAAATTCTAGCAGTATGAAGGCATAAATACAATTTATTCAGCAATTCCTTTGTTTGGTTATTTCTCTTCTTAGATTGGATGACTCTAAACAACTGTTAGGGGAAGTCACGGGAAAAGGACAAATGAACTCGGAAGACCTTCTTCCCTTCCCAAGGATAATCCAGTTAGATGGTGGAGGGCTCCTCCCTGTGAGTTCTCTGGACCACCAAACACAAATGGGATCAAAGATCAGAGCATCTGCATGCCAAGTGGTTTGCTATAAACTGAATTTCCTTAAAGCTTCAGAGCAGATTTTATATTTTATGCCTTGCATATTTTCAAATACATCCTACCAATTATCTAAGCCACAAGTAATTGCTGAGCAATTTTCTCCACTGTCAAAAAATGTGTTCCTGAGTACATATGCATATAGGCATAAATAACCATGTGATGTGTGATACTGAGATTGGAATGTTAAGAACCAGCATTTGCTTTAGTCAGGCTAGCAAGGTAAATAGATTATATGATATGTCGTGCCTTTGAAACAGCTAAACTTTGTAAATTTATTACTATTTAGTAAATTCCGGCATCATGGAAAGGCACAATGTATTTGTCTGTTTCTAGCACATACATTCACAACTTACTCTTTTTGATTTCTCTTCTTCCTTCCTTTCTTAATTTTGAGCCAGGATTTCATGCTAGCTTGAAACCCCCTGTGAACCCCATGCTGGCCTCACACTCATGGCAATCATCCTGTCTTAGTCTCCCAAGCACTGGGATTATGGCATAAAAATTCTTACTTTGGTCTATAAGACTAGGCTTGAAGTTAGCCTTGACACTGTTGGTCAGTAAGAACCATCCATATTCTAGAACCAAGTTCTTCCCTGACTTAAATGACTAAGCACTAACCCCACCATCACCACCATGGCGGCATTTTTCCTAGCTTTATGCTACCTCCTCATAAAGCCCACCATCATAACTTTGACTCTTCTCCCGAGCGGCAGCCATTCTGTGTCCAGCCCCTCGCCCCCAGTAAATCTCTTGTGTGAGGCCTGTTTGTGTGGTGTGACTTTGTGGCATTCCTTGGCCCCTGATTGCTGAGGTACTCGTTCACTATGAAACTCTTCAACTCTTTCACACTATGGAGATTTTCAGCCAAATAATATAGATGTGGATTCGTGTGTGCGTGTAGTACAGACTGAGTAGTATCCTTGGCTTTTGTGAATCAGATGCCCGGGGCATCTACACTGTAGCTCTCACCACCAAAATGGTCTCTAAATACTGTGAAATTTCCCCTTGCGACAGTAAGCTCAGGCTACTCTGGACCCCACCCCCTGTGTTTTTCACTGGTATCGTTAGAGGTATAAACATTGGCTTAGTCATTTTTTTGAAAATTACATTAGCACTTAAATCACTTAAATTCCATCCCTAGCTCTGGGTAGGTACATGGCATCCCAAGTTACCCAATAGTAGATGGGAGAGATTATTTATTATTCATTTTACTAGACAATGTGCCACCAATGCTTCTCAGTGCAGACACTGGCAGCTACTGCCATGGCTTCCAGCGCGCATCATCATAGAGCCTCTGCCACGTGGCCTGCCCACTTTTCGACATTAGCAATCAGAAAAATCTAACATTTGCTCTTCTTTCTCCCCTTTCAGACACTTCAGCCAGTGTCAAAGGCAAGCATGCTTTCCTTGAACTCTGTGTCTGCACTTTCTCTGAGACACCCTTTTCTGTGTGGCTGTTTGTCAGCTCCCACTGCAAATTCTTCTGCATACCTTGTCCCGGAGGATAAGATTTGCATCTTGCCTGTCATTTGTTTTTCTCTTACTCTAACAAAGTTGGCCCAGCACAGAAGGACTAAGGGCCTAAAAACCTCAGACTGACTGAGAAACCTCTGGACAAGAAAGTTGATGTTACTGCAAACCCCTGTGGGAAACTCTGATCAGCTCAAGATATTAACCCCACTGCCACCCATCACTTTGAAGCTGCAGAGGAACTGAAGAGAAGATGGACTTCTCAGCCCCAAAGGCTCCCTTTTTCTGCCCTATAACCCCCCTGACCTCATGTGCCATGTGGGAACCGTCTCCACGTGCTTGGGGAAACCAGTGTCCTTCAATTGCTCTGATGAAAGAACAATTCGGATCCTGGAGAGGCTCGGTTGTCTTCGCTTATTTCATCACCTGGATCATTCCTATCCAACAGGCACTTCCATTCAAATCCGTTTCTAAATCCTTTTACTAACAAGACTAAGAACCCCAACGAGGGACCCCAGTTGCCCATTTGGACATCTCTGTCTCACAGGACCTGGGTATCAGCTACAGGGCTAGCTTTTTCACGCCCCCACCCCCCACTCTCCTAGCTTCCCCAGCCCCCCAGCCCGCTTTTCAATCTCGCTGGTCCCCAAAGACCACTCTGACTCTTGGCACGTTCCACTTCTTTTCTCCCTGCAGTGGACCTCCAATAGGGTCGCCTTCCGACCTGGTTTCCGGTCTGTGTTTTTGTTTACACGTCTTTGGCTACTTCAAATCGCTACTCTGCACACTCTATCGCTTAGCACGCTTTGCTCCATAGCTCTAAACTCCTCTTAGTTAGGTCTGTAATCTCTGGGTTTACTTTATTTCTTTCTCCCTGTCTACACACAAATTCGATCAGAGCAAACGTTTAAGAATTTTGTGCACCACTGTCTTCCTAATTCCTAAGGCTGTGCCTGTTGGTATTTTCAGTGGATACAGTTGATACGCAATAAATACATATTGAGGAAGAATAATAGTATGGATTCTGGTAGCAGTTCTCTTTTAAAAACGGTAAGCAATTTGAGGTTGCTATTTCTCTCATTTTATTACAGCACAATATCTTAAATTGAAAAGGATTTAAGAAATCTTCAGACAACACAATCGTTTTTGCAGATAAGAAACGCGAGGCCTAGTGAAGCTAAACAGGCTGCCAACAGCGATAGACTGAAGTCTGTGAGATTCGAGCTTTCAGAGTGGTAATGATGAGGCACAGATTCTTCTTTGTAGGCGTTTTAGCCTAGCAACACAACTTTATTTGCAATTAAAGTTCCAAAAATGTAGGGATGGACCTAGGTTCAGGCATTGGGTATAAGTACCAAAATTACTGAAGAAAACTAACATGGTGTCTTAACGTTTGGGTAGGAAATGTTAGGCAGCTCAATGGTTGGTTAATGCTGCTTGCTTGACAGAATCTAGAATCACCTGCAGGCCGAGCTTCTGCGCATGTCCATGACTGTGAGCGATTATCTTGACTACTTTAATCGATGAGGGAGGAGTCACTTTAAACGTGGGTGGGAGCAGTCGCTGCGCAGGGAATTCTAGGTTGTTTGTAAGGGGGATGAAGAGCACAGGCAATGTAGTAAGTGTCCTTTTCTAACTGCAGACCTGAGGCGGCCAGCAACCGTAAGCTCCTGCGGCCTTGATTTCCCTGCCATGCCGTAGCAGACTACAACTTGCACTGCTATAATAAAACTGTTCTCTTTTTTGTTTTATTTCTTTAGTTCATTCTTTGGGAATTTCATACAATATATTTTTATCATCTTTTTTCTTATGCTCCATCTCCTTCCAAATCCTTCCCCTCACCCTATCCACCTAACTTCATGTTCTTTTTCTCTCTTAAAAAAGCAAAAACAATAACGAAAGAAAGAAAGAAAGAAAGAAGGAAAGAAAGAAAGAAAGAAAGAAAGAAAGAAAGAAAGAAAGAAAGAAAGAAAGATGACACCAGAAAACATGGCCCAGCTTGTGGCTGGCTAACTAGGTCTGAGCACGGGACACAGTCTGCAGTGTGGTCAATGCACCTAGCATCCCTCCAAGGAAGTGGGATCACTCCCTCTCCAAGCAGCTACAATCTTGGGTAGGTGTGTAACTTTGTGTCCACTTCCCCTTCTCTCTGAAGCTTTCTAATATATATATGGTCATAATCTAACCAGGCATCACGTGCTACCAAATACAACCCTGATATCAGGAATGGGTCCTATCTCCTTGTGTTATTAGTCAAAGGAGTCCCATAAAAACCTTGTTGCTGCTGCCAAAATATTTTATGTCAGAGATAGGAGGGGAAACTAAGAGAAGGCCTATGGCAGAAAATGTCTTGTACATGTGTGTGTCTGTACATGTCTGTGTACATGTGTGTAAGCTACATGTATAGTTTGTATTTACTCCTGTTCCATGGACTGTCTTTTCACTATGATTGTTTCCTTTGTTATGAAGAAGCTATTTAGTCTAATGCTGTTCCTCTTGTACATTTTTTGGTTTTGAAGTCTGAGATTTTAATATCATGTCCATATTGCCAGCAAAGTCAGTGCCAGAAGACTTCTTTCTTATTTCTCCTTAGTTTTCTTCTCTTTTAGGGACATGGGGATTGCAAGACTTTAATATTCTTTTGAGTTAATTATTATGCACGGTACAACATAAGAGCCTGAATTCATTACTGTATTCTTGACATGTACATACCCTGGTTTTCCTAATGCCATGCTTTGCAGACACTGTCCTTTCCTAACTGAGCATCCTGAGCAATCTTTTCAAAGGTCAGGTTTTTTGCTTTGTTTTGCTTTGCTTCCAATCTCTTCTTAAAGTGCGATTTCTATTTTCCCCCAGATGATTTTTCTTCAGTCCTCGTGAACTCGGTTCCTTACACGGGCTTTGGTGGAGGCTGTCGGCAGCACCAACAAGTCTAAATCACCATGAGGCTTTTCAGTCCTCCCAGGCTTCCTGAGATGGAGTGCTGACCACCCGGCTATGAGTGGCACAGCTCACACAGTAATGCAACTTGACATCGAGCTTGGGGAGCACCTAAGTGTAGAAGACACTTGCTTCGGAGATGTCCCTGATGGCACTGGCCTCTACAATGTTCTTCGTGATGAAATTTTTAATGACCTTGTCCATGGGCACACACAAGGCACAGTTCATACAGCAAACTAAGTGAACATGACAGAGACCCTGTGGGTGTGACCATTGCTTCTTCTTGCTGGGGCCGTACTGGAGTCAAGACACAAAAGAGTCAAAGGGCAGTTCTGTGTATAGATTTGTCTCCAGGGCATGTTATTTCCTGTTCAGTCCCTATATGTCTATCATTATATCCATGCCATACTTCTTTTTTATTGTAGTTTGACTCTTACTGGGTACAAACAAAGTTATCCCCCCGTTATTCTCCCGTTAGCAGTGTGCTGTATACCAGTGGCCAATGAAGGGCACGCAAATCTTCACCTCCAAACCTCCAAAACGTCTTCGGTTAAACAGCTATTGGTCATAAAAAGTGAGTCCAAGAGAAGCCTGCATTCCCTCGGAAGCACCAGAAACACATAATTACATAATCTCCGACTCTTCTGATTGGATACCCATTCTAACAAAAGCAGTTCCGTTTCACCCTTATCAAAAACCATTCCACTTAGATAATAAGTGCTTATAATTATATTCTCTCCATGATTGCAAAATACCATGTTGATTAGATGAAACAGGCTTGCCATGGAAACCTCTATATTCACTAAAACCCTATGCTGCCAATTACTACCTCACTCCACTGTTATTCATTTAGACATAAGCCTTGTAGTCATGTGTCTCTATACCAACAGGCTTTCTTTGCTACAAATGATCATAATGCATAAAAGGGCAGCAAGTTTTAGGACCTGCCAGTTCTCAAATTAACACATGACTCCATTGTGATATGTGTTCTATCCACATAATGCTCTCAGTCTCTGCACCTTTGTCAACCTGTGATGACCGTGGAGACCAACAGGATAAGACATCCAGATTAGAAAAATTTAATGTGGCTTATAATAAAAATGGTATTTGTTCATACTATCCTAGTGAAAAGAAGGATGGATATAGCTCCCCATTTTAAACTGCAATAAGCGTCTCCTGGGTAGTTGTTTCTAATAAGTATTTGTGGGAGCATGTAAACAGTCTTGAGGTGCCTTTGTTGATGTTGCAACAAAAGGATAAACATAAATAGGGAGTAAAGAGGATTATGATGTTTCAAGTGGAAGGAAGCATATTTAAAGACAAATGAACAACTCAGAAAGATAATTGTCAGGTTTTTTTAAGTTAGCAAAGGATTACACAAAAATGCCTTCACACAATGCACCACAGTATATTACAAAATGTGAAATGTATAATTCATTTCCATCTTTAAGAAGATATTTTCTGTAGGTATAAAACCCTTGAGCTGAAGTCCTGGCAAGTCTTTATTTTACAAAGCTATCTGTACTATTCTGATTACAAACCCCACATTTAATTTCCTTTTATTAGAGTAAAATTTAAAGATATTTGAACCAAAATCTGGATAGAGAATCCTTCATGATTTTTACGTATTTTTCTCAGGCTTTTTCGGTTGTCTTCTTCCATTTGACAGCCATTTAAGGAAGCAAACTCATTCTAATTTAGTCTTTCTAAATATTTGATTTGTTTTTCCCCTTAATTGAATTTCATCAAGGTGTGTAATGTGTAATTAAATTAGATGGTATGATAAAAGCGCAGTGAGTATAAACATGCCTGGAAATAATCACGACTGAGTTTTTGAAGCATGAATTTTAACTCTTAAGAACCAAAGCAGCATTAGGTGAACGACCTCTTAGCTCTGAGCATTCTAGGTCATAGACCTCGGACCTCAAAGCAATGTTTCACAGCAGTAGCAAACTTAAGTTATATGAAAGTAGTTCGTGTGGAGGGTCCATTTTACCTCATTTATTTTATTCAGCGTGGCAGATTAAAATGCATGAGGTGGTCATATTCAGCCGTCATGGAATCTGACGCAAGACTGACAGACGCACTGAAAGTGCGGGTTGATCTCGGCTACACTATTAGGAAGCTTAATGAAAAGTCCCCAGAAGTGGAGCTTCATAAAATGGAAGCTGGTTCCATCCATTTGCCTACAAATTTCACGGTGTCCTTTTTTTCTAACTCCACTGTATAAATATACCACTTTTTTTTTTTTTATCCATTCTTTGGCTGAGGGACATCTAGGCTTTTTTTCCCCAGATTTTGGCTATGATAAATAAAGCCACTATAAACACAGTTGATCAAGTGCCCTAGTAGTAGGATGGGGCATCTTTTGGGTATATGTCCAAGAGTAGTATAGCTAGATCGATTCTCAGTTATCTGAGGAACCACCATATTGAGTTCCATAGTGGCTATATGAGTTTTCACTCCCACGAGCAATGGAGGAGTGTTCCCCTTGCTCCACATCCTAACTAGCATGAACTGTCACTTGTGTTATTGATCTTAATCATTCTGACAAGTGCAAGATGGAATCTCAAAGTAGTTTTCATTTGCATTTTCCTGATGGCTAAGGATATTGAGCATTTCTTGAAGTGTTTATCAGCAATTTGATATTCTTCATAGAGAATTCTGTTAGGTCTGTATTCCATTTTTAAATTGGATTATTTGGTTTGTTGATGTCTAGTTTCTTGAGGTTTTTATATATTTTGTATGTTAGCCCTCTATCAGATGTGGAATTGGTAAAATGTTTTCCCGTTCTGTAGGCTGCTGTTTTGTCCTATTGACTGTGTCCTTTGCCTTATAGAAGCTTTTCAGTTTCATGAGATCCCATTTATTTATTAATTGTGATTCTCGGTGCCTGTGCTATTGGTGTTTTCCTTAGGAAATTGTCTCCTGTGCCAATGAGTGCAAGGATATTCCCTCCTTTCTCTTCTATCAAGTTCAGTCTGTGTTCTCTTTAATCCACTTGGACTTGAGTTTTGTGCAGCATGACAAAATGTGAATCTTCTTACATTCTTATACCTGCATATATCTAGTTAAGATCCAGAAAAACAAACACGATATGTACTAATAAGTGATATTAGCTGTTAAGTAAAGGGTAACCACACTACAATGCACAGACCCAGGGAAGTTAGATAAAGAGGAGAGGTCTAGGGTAGATGCATGGCTCTCCCTGGAAAGGGAAACAGAACAGATTTTGTGGTTGCACTGGGGGAGGGTGGGGATGGGAACGGGGGGATCAGGTCAGGGAGGGATGAAAGGAGGAAGAGCGTACAGGGAGAGATGACTGCGGTTGGAGGGCGCTTGGAGGTCAATGTGGAACCCAGTGCAGTGGAAACTTCTTGGAACCTACGACAGTGACCTTAGCAAGGACTCCTAGTACTGGAGGGTGTGAAACCTAAACCAGCTAGGCTGGTTCCATAACCAGGCTAGGCTCCCAGCAGTGGGACTGGTATTCCAACACAGCTACAAAACCTTCGGCCTACAACCTGTACTGCCTGCAAGATGGGCTGGGGCAATGTTAGCTCAGAGCTTGTGGGATTGGCCACACAATGACGGGTCTCTCTGACTCTTTTGCCTGCTCTTGGGACTTCTTTTCTCCTACTGGGTTATCTTGTCCAGCCTTGATAGGAGAGTTTATGTCTACTTTTAAAGCATTCATGTTTGGTTGATATCCCTGGAAGGCCAGCTCTTTTCAGTGGGGAGACGGAGGAATAATATATCTGGAGGGCAGGAGAGATGGGAGGGCGTCTGGGAGGAGGGGAAAAAGGGGATGCTACAGTCGAGATGCATTTTAAGAGAGAAGAATACATTTTTAAAATATGAAAGCTGGAGTGAGGCTGCCTGGCAGGTCATCTGTATGAGTTAGCTTTGCATCAGTACCCTAACCACCCAAGAGAAATGTAACTTAAGGCAGGTTTTAGTGATATGTCATTTTATCTTGGTAGGGAATGCAGGACAGGGCCACCTTTCCATGGTAGAGGCAGAAGCTCTAAGCCGGGGGAAAGGTCCTCTTACATGGCATTAGAGAAGGAGGCAGGAGCCAAGGTCAGGGGTGGGGGTGGGACACCTGACAAAATTATTGCTGCTGATCTGGAGCATCTCGGGCAGGGTACAGAAAGACCAGGTAGGAGGTAGAGGTAACAGCAAATGCTTCTTGATCTGCCGGATCTCAGGAGTAAGAGGGAGGAGCTGAAGACATTTCTTCTGTATGGCTGCCCCTAAAGGAGCACACAGCTTTTGGGCTGTGGGTAAACTCAGGAAGGAAGTGATAAAGTCAAAGCTCACATTTCTAAGAAATTTACAAAATTAGCTACAGGAAAAGCAAAAATAAAGATTATCTTTATTATCCATAGCCCTGTACCCAGCAAGCTCAATGTCCAGAATAAACTGACCCCTTTTTTGTTAAGCCATCAAACTACTCTTTCTCCTTCAAACTTATTTATAGTTTGGCATCACTAGACCATACAAGTGTTCTTTGAAGAGCCAGGCCTGCAAAACCACATGGAGCAATTCTTTGAACATCTTTCCTTTACTATGAACATGCCTGATGGCTGACTTCGTGTTCACTCTGCTGAGAGAGCTCTGCAACAAAGTCAGCTGGTAACGCCATGATGTCCCTGCTACTGCAACGGGAGAGACTTTGAGGCCATTTCAGAATTTTCCCTGTGTATAATCTTTTCTGGAAGTGGGTATATACTGATACTAAAAATGTACTTAACATTTTCAGAAAGCACACGTACTGAGAAAGGTAGTAAGCTGCTGGAGAAGAGCCAGACTCCCTGAGCAGAAAACCAAAGTTACGTTTTTACTAGACAGATATTCATATGATCGCTTAGTCTCTGGAGCCTCAATGCAGCTTCAGCTCCATTCTGGACAAAGATAACAGTGTTACAGAATGAGTCAGTGGGTGGATCCAAAGGTATGCTTCAGTTCACCTAGGAGAATAAACATTCATTGACTTCTCTGTAGGTGCCAGATTCCTCAGAGACACAGAACACAAAAAGAGAGAAAAGAGGAGGTCAGGTCAGGCCTCTTCAGGAACTGCCAACTTAGTGGAGAAGGTGAGCACTGACCAATAAATAAATGTAAAATAAACTATAACTATGCCAAGGGCTGTGAATGAGAAGTACCTGCAGCCACAATGATAATCTCTCTCTCTCTCTCTCTCTCTCTCTCTCTCTCTCTCTCTCTCTCTCTCTTTCTGTGTGTGTGTGTGTACACCCTGTGGTGATCAAACATCAACATCAAATGTTCTCTTTTGCTTACAACCTTATTTTGGAAACAGTTTCTTATAGAACCTGAGACTTGGCCTTTTAAGTGACACCAGCTGGCCAGTGAGCACCCAGGACCCACTTGTCTGGGGATACAGACACGCACTACTAACTGGGCTTTTATGGGGCACTTTGGGAGATCCAAACACAGGGCTTCCTGCCTGTGCAGTAATCTCATTATGCTCTAAGCCATCTCCCCACTTCACACAAATATTAAATTTATTTATTTCCTCCTCCTTGGCAGTGTCCTCCTCTTTCTTTTTTTCTCCTCTTTTATGTTTCCTCCTCCTCTTCCCGTCCCCCCTTTTTTTTGAGAGAGAGGGTCCCCCATGTAGCTTTCTATTTGTGATGTTCTCACCAGTACCTCATGAGTGTAGAGATTATAGGCATGCACCACCACATCTGGCCACAAATTATTCCAATATGAGGAATATGGTGTAGTCATGGAGTGTGATAAAAATAGAGAATGAAGGAGCATTTCAGTGACACTGGAGGCATAGGCTGAAGTCCAATGTCTACAGGAAACTCAGGGCATAGCATATAAGAAGAACAAGGAAGGTGGTCAGAGTAGCAGCCAGGACTGGGAGTGGAAAGCTACAGGGGGGCAGGAAACCCAGGGGCTGGCTTGGTTACACAATTGTATTTATTAAGCTGATGGTGCTTGGAGAAAGCTTAGACAAGACAGATGGGATAATCCTTGCCTTGGCCACAGGAGACACACATTCTCTGCACATAGAAACTCAGTTACTGAGAGCCCTAAAGGAATCTCCTTATGAGACAAGGCTGTGGGCCTTGCACAGAGAAACAAAGCTATTACTTTATTACATTATTATAACATATATGATATTCACTAAAAGGAACCTGAGAAGACCCCAAACGCATGGGAGCTAGAGAGCAGTCCTCTCAACCCTCCACCCCTGCCTCCACCGCTCAGGAAGCGCCAGGTTACTTAAGGCCAGTGTTCCAGGCGGAGACATCGTTTCTGAGCGTTTGCAGTGAACAGTGATACAGTTAGGAGAGCAAGATACTTAGGAACCTGAAACAAACAGGGGCGGGGTCCCAGCTCCACTTTCAACATAGGAGATTAACTGGACTAGGGATACAGCAAAGTAACTTAATGAGAATTGTATTTCAACAGCATCGCATAAATGACCCTGGAAATGATTATCTACTCAGTCAACAAAAACTCATTCGATTCCTACAATGCCCCACAAATGTAGTACCAAATGGGAGGGATGTAAGGGGATGCTCATTAATGAATTCCTTGGTGTGATGATAGCTAGACACAAACACATAAACACACACACACACACACAAGAAAGAAAGTGAGAGAGGGGGGGGACTGAAAAATTTGACCACAGATTAATCATGGAGTTAAAAAATGCACCAAAGCTCATCATAGTTCCAAGTTTTCAATGAGCTGACTATCGGTACCAAGGAGAAATGGGTCATATTTGAGAAAAAGATGATATATCTTTGAATTTTGAGTTTGATTTCAAAAGTAATTTTAACAAATAGATGGAGATCATTGATGGAGTTCATTAAAAGTTCATAAGTATATTTTCACCAATATTTTTAGTTGCCAATGCTCTGAAACCTTGATTATTTGGAAGACATAATATTAGGTCTACTCATTGAGAAAAACATATTTTTGGAGAAAATTTAGTATCAATAATCTATCTTCATTTTCACGTTAAGGAGATTTAACATAAAAGGTGCTTCATGGGAAGTTTATGAAATATGTAAAAAAACAAAAATATTCAGGAGTGGACCGTATTAATTTGTTCTCAAATACATTTTGAGTGTATGCATGTGTTTATGAGTATATATCCTCACAGACATATATATTCTATATGTACATGCAAAGGCATATATGGATATGGATACCCAATATGTAAGTAGATTTTTCCCCTATACAGCTACTGATTAACGTTTTCAGAATCCCAGAATAGAAGTCAGAAGAAAAATTTTAAGATACTGTCTAAGCAAACCATTAATAATTCCATATAAAAAATTAAAGGCAATCTTAATTACTTTAACCCTGTTTAAGAAAATCCATAAGCACAGATGTTTATTAACAATTAGAAATTAAAATTTGGCTCTCTAGACAAGCTCCCACAGTAATCACTCAGTCGGGAATGACATGCTTCCCTACAACTCTTTTCCCTAAGCTGTCCTGTATGGTAAAGACCTGAAATCTTAACGGAGTTATAAAACATGCAACTCAAATTCAGCTGTAAACATGGAATTAAAAATACATTACGAAATGTAAATCAAAAAGCATTAATTTATGTTAAAACTGCCTTTCCGTCCCAGGGATTTTAAGCACTCAGTAAACTTTATTTTAGCAGACATGCTTTAATTTCAATTATGTGAAAAGTACTCAGACTTCAAGGACATTGAAAGAGAACAAAGAATAAATGGCACGTCCCCGTTTAAACAGTACAACAGACACTGTGCAAATACAGAAACTCAAACTCCTGTGTCTAAATGCTGAGGGTTCTAACAGAGTTGGCTTTTCACAAGTTCTCTAGAGGTCAGGTACCAGACTGATGCCACCACACAGAACAGCAAAGGATTTGACTTCTGCGTCCTAATAACAATGTCCCTGTTCGCCTTTTCTGGCGACACAAATAAACAAGCTTTTCTAGCTTTTCTAGTGTTTATGAAGACAGAAGCATCTGAGTATGTACTATCTAGTGAACAATTCCTGGAAAATGTGTGTCCTCATCGGGCATTTGATAGGAGAGTAAATATGTATTGAAATAATTTCCTCCATGGAAATCACAATAAATGCATCACAAAATTTCTCTTCTAGGAACAGAAAAGGAGTTCCTAGAAGATGGCTTTCTACAGTACACACGATGCTAAAAATACGGGTCATCACCCGCCTTCCAAAGGCATCCATCTAGCCTTCACTGACACATTCCTTCTGGAACATAGAGAAAATGCCAAAGAAAATCAACAAACAAACCGAAGACAAAAACTTCCCCGAGCGCCGAAATTGAAAGCAGGGTGAGTCATCTATCTCCCTCCTACTGTTTGTCAACAGGCAATTTGTCTATACCCACATGAATCCTAAAGCCTAGCAAATCTAGGATGCCATCTCCAGAACCCACTGCAAACGTGCATCTCAGGATTGGAACGAGAAGGACACCTGCAGCTATCTGTGACAGCAGAGAGCCTTTCAACACGTGTTCAACAATAAGTAAATGACTTCGAAGTTATCATGCATTCAAACTGCCGAAAAGAGGTTGCAGATGACGAGTTCTATTTGTGAGTATGGAGTGCTCGGATGGTTCTTGGGCTGAAAATAAGCCAAAAACAATCTGAGCCATGCATTTTAACCAATTATATAAGTTTATATGTGCTTCAGTGAGCAGAAAATTGTCAAAAGAAAAAGATTATAGGAGCTTTCCTGGCAGTAGTGGAGCATGCCGTTAACCCAGCATGGGGGAGTCAGAGGCAAGCAGATCTCTGTGAGTTTGGGGCCAGCCTGGTATATAGAGAGGGTTCCAGGATATCCAGGGCTACACAGAGAATGCAGGTCTCAAAAAATAAAAAGCAAAACAACAACAAAAAAGAAAACAAAATTATAGAAATTCTCCAGCACTGCACATATTATGTGTGCTGGAGCAAGCGCGGAATATCGGGATGGGAAGATGAAGGCAGGAAGGTCACAAAGACACACTCAGTAGCATTCCATCCTAGGCTAGCGAGGAATACATGAGACTTTTCCCAAAATAATAAACAAATAAGAAGAGTATAAAATAATCGTTGCACTAAACTGGATATCAACATGTAGAAGAATGAAAATAGATCCATATCAATCGCCTTGCACAAAATTCAAGTCCAAATTGATCAAAGACCTCTACATAAAGCCAATCACACTGAACCTCACAGAAGAGAAAGTGGGAAGTACACTTGAGCACATTGGCACAGGAGATCACTTCCTAAATATAACCCCAGTAGCACAGACACTGAGAGAAACAATTAATAAATGGGACCTCCTGGAACTGAGAAGTTTCTGTAAAGCAAAGGACACGGTCAACAAGAAAAAACGGCAGCCTACAGAATAAGAAAAGGTCTTTACCAACTACATATCAGATAGATTGCTGATCTCCAAAATATACAAAGATCTCAAGAAATTGGTCATCAAAAGAACAAATAATCCAAATTAAAAAAATGGGATACAGACCTAAACAGAGAACTCTCAACAGAGGAATCTAAAATGGCTGAAAGACACTTAAGGAAATGCTCAACATCCTTAGCCAACAGAGAAATGCAAATCAAAACAACTCTGAGATTCCATCTTACACCTGTAAGAATGGCCAAGATCAAAAACACT
>NC_022009.1:74603262-74615458 GCF_000317375.1 Microtus ochrogaster
AGAAAAAGACAAGATCTCCTGAATAAATTGGGAGCATGGGGGCCACGAGAGAGGGTAGAAGGGGAGGGGAAGAGAAGGGATTGGAAAAAAATATATAACTCAATAAAAGTAATAAAAAATAAAATAAACTCAAAATAAAATTATTGCAGCAGTGCTGAGGGTGTGAAAAATGGTAAAAAAAACCCATATATATATATGTACATACATATACACAGATACATATATAGAGAGATACACACGTATATTATATATGCATGTATATGTAAATAACTGATTAGCTATAGATGATATAGATATAGATAATTCTGGAGACCTAATATACAACATGGTGATTGGGATCACTTGTTTAATAAGAGGCTGGGAGTGTAGGCCAGTAGTGAAGCATGTGCTTTTGTTAAAAGCAAATGTTTTACAAAATCAGATTTTAAATCCCAAACCTCCTCTACTTACAGAGACTGCAAAGGGCAGTGGTACTGAATAGTCTGATTGTGGCAACCAGCATCATATAGTAGTAGTTTGAATATATATATTTTCATTTGTCAATTAAATATTCTTTTTAGTGAGATGAAAAGCCGTTCTACAGAAGAGCAGGGAGGAGAAGAAAGCACACTCGGGATGGGTTAGAAATGCTTTTGAGGATGAAAACTGAGTGATCTAGCAGAGGACATATTGTTTGTGAAAATCATGCTGATCCACAAACATCCCGAAAGAGAGAACTACAAAGACGTCTGAGGAAGTCTTTAGCTGATGTGGGTTAGTTGTTTAACACATCTAACACTTACATTTGCAATCAATATAAATAAATAAATGTTTATTAAAAATCTAATGCCACATCTGAATGGCTGTAGTATTTTGCTACCCTCAAGGGGCTCTACAGTTGCCATAGGCTAATTTATAGAAGAAATACTAAAAGTAGATTTTAAAATGTCTTTAGTTGTATGATTTAGTCATACTCAAATTGTGGGACCCTGTCAGGAGGTTGACAGATGAACCTTACTTTCGATGGCATACGGTGTCTCTATTTAAATGCCTGTAGTGCAATTAAGAAATTCCCAGTCTAGAGATGATGGCTCTTTGAAGAAGGATCATATGGCATCCACAAAAAAGTTAACATTTTTCTCTACTTTTTCTCTTCCAAAAGATATACAGAAAATGCATCTGGTGCATTTCGATCTTCCAAGTCTTTCGTGCTGTGACAGAATGGATAAGCCATTCTACTATGAAATAAAGGAAATGCCACATCACAGGGACAGAAATTTACAACAGAGTTAAAATGTATCCTTGATGATGCAGCGAGAAATCAAGAAGTCTGTTATCAAATGGGATTGGGGCCCAAATCCCTGACGAGACTTCCTTTCTCCAGACCTGAAAATCCACGCTCACAGGACTGCAGGGAGGTCAGATGACTGTATGAGGAAAAGCATGCCCACATTGCTATTACTATCAAATTAGTAATTTCATAATTTCTAGACCACTACTGAAATTTACTACATGTGAGGTTGTCATAAAACAAAATGCCTATAAACGTTTGCATTTATAACATATAATTGTTAATACACTAATAATTCTCATAAGATAAATTTCCTGTTGGATCAATTTTCATAAAACATATCCCACAAAATAGTTATAATACTAAGTTGAATAGAGGCCTACTAAAAGATTAGCTGATAAACTCCAGAATGTGTGAAATTGATATGATACGGAAAGGAGGTATTTATAGAAACAACCAAAGCTGATCGCTCCGGATTATGTGAAGTGACCCTAATTCTGATGTGTGACATGAGATGCATGGAAGAGTTCTAAATAGGGAAGAGGAGAAAGCAAGAGGAAGAGGGGAGGGTGGTGGCAAAGTGACCTGTGTCTCCCTAGGCTGGGAGCACAGAAAGCTACCAAGCCTGCAAGAGATAGGAAAGGAGCCCGAGGAGGAGCACGGACCTCGACATAGGGGCATTTCAGACTGCAAACTAGACGGAACACATTTGTTATCGAAGGCGCCAAAGCTGGTTTATTTGTTATGACAACCGTAGGGGAAAGCTCCCTTCCTTGCATTCAGAGACTGTAACTGATGGCAGGACCCATGCTCCTGTTAGAGAGATTGTTTAACCTTTCTAATGATGCTGTGAAAACAGCTTTATTGAGAACTCCTATCACTGAGGAAGAAACTCGAAAGTAGGATCCAACTGACAATCAATCTGAATCTACTTTAGGATCCTCCATGAAAAAGAAGAGAAAAGAATGGAAAGCAGAAATGAAGCAAATCTTTCCTTGCTTGCATGTTCATCTAAATCTACGGAAGGAGAAGGACTCAGTGAGAAGCAGAAAAGGGAAGACTGTCTCTTCTATTATACAAAAAATCTTCCAAATTTCTAAACCATGCTGATGTACTGCCTGTTCAGAAATAGATTTGATAAATGAAGCATCAGCTGCCAGGTTAAAAAGTTTAAATAATAAATTAATAAAAATTTACAGCAGAAGCCATAATTTTGAGTATAAATTTAAAATTATATCAGAAAACATGTCAAGAAATTATTAGGCGAATATTAATGCGTGATCCAGTAAGTCAGCACATTGCTCCGCAGTGCTCTGGCTCTGCTGTTCCTCACAGACGATTTCCTGACAGGAGACCAGGGGCCACAGGCAGCAGAGTTCCCAGCATCTGCAATCTTTCCTTCATTGCAGTCACTGAGGACTTGATAATGGGGATTTGGGCAGCAGAGATGAGACGTGTCTCAAAGCATAGGTTATCAAATTATTACCAAGGGAGTTGAGGAGCTTATTTGGCTGATGTTACTTAATGGCTTGTAGATTATCTTTCTTGGGAATTAGATTCAGATGTACAGCTAAAGTAAGGAAACACTCAGGACGTCTGACAGTTATTTCTGAACCTATACATCCAAATTTTCTTGCCTTCCACTCATAACTTGTATGAGCTACAAAAAACAGATGATCCACTGAAAGATAGCTTTGCCTGTAAATCATTCTTTTTATTAAAAAAAAATATCCCAGGGCTGGAGAGATGGCTCAGAGGTTAAGAGCACTGATTGCTCTTACAGAGGTCCTGAGTTCAATTCCCAGCAACCACATGGTGGCTCACAACCATCTATGATGAAATCTGGTGCCCTCTTCTGGTGTGCAGGCATACATGCAGGCAGAATGTATAATAAATAAATAATGAATTTATTATGTGTAAACATAATAAATAAATCTTTTTTAAAATCCCCTTGTAATTTCAAGGTAAAATTGAAATAGAACAGTGAGTTTATTATTATTATTATTAATTAACATTTTATCAAATCTTTATGACTACTCAGGATGCCAACAGAAGTCGGTCCTTCATGTTTTGCAGAGACACACAGAAACCCAAATGAGTAGATTAGAGTGATTAGCAATGAAATCTAGGTCAAATTCAATAACCTTCAAACAGCAGCAGCCACTGTGCATACTGAACACTCCAACCCTGAACAAGATGTTTTGATCCACTCTAAGCCAATGCAGGGCCTTTGGTGGATCCTCCCGTTTCCATATGGTGACTGCTGCATGAATCTCCTTTAGCAGTCTTTAGAATCTCCTTTAGCATAACTTTTATTTTAACTCCCCGAAATTGTGTTTGCAAAGACAAACTGGTTACTGATGATTGATTTTTTTCAGTGGTTTGTCTTGTTATGAGTTATCAAAATATGCAGGATGTCTCAAAAACTTATCTTATGTATACAATTGCGATCAAGATACATCTGAGTAACTCGGTCCTTCATGTAACCAGTATTTAGCACTTGACACAGTTATTAGAGGTTGGAAACGCAGATTCAGCAAATATGCTGGCCCTACTCCATTAGAGGCCTTGGTCAAAGCGATACTACTTGTGATCTGGATCATGTATATCTCATTCTGGGGAGCAGAGAGGATATGGTTTCAAGTATCCTAGAGATGGCTAAAGGCCACATGGAAGTGTGGCTCTCATGGTTTGTCTTCACCTGCATTCCGGAACAGGAAATAAATTAATCTGATCTTATACAGAAACCCTTGATCTTCTACAGTCGGCTCACCGACTCCTCGAAACCTAGATTCCAAGAGTACCCATACATTCTCTTACCCAAATCAAGGCACTAGAGAAGACAAGGAAGAGAGTTTTGATGCTCAGATTCTGTGCTATCTAGTTAGGGACACAGGAATGTGCTTGGTTTTGTAATGGGTGACTATGAGCCACCAGGTGCCTGGAAAGGAAGGGCCACTGGTTTACTTTTGGAGATTAATAGCATAGATGTCTTTGAGACAAGATGGTGGCTGAAAAGTTGAACACTTGGAGTTTGAAGGAATGATTACTTTCTTCTTTCAGTGTGCCCTTTAACACATTCAATATTACAAGATAAATATGAGGCCTGAGGGAAGTATGGCTGCCTCGATGCTGGGAGCTGGTCTTAAATAGCATGTTTATATTTAATATTCTTCCTTCAGCTTCTGAATCTCACTATGCTTAAAGGTTTTACAAACCAAAGATCATTATGGGATGCTCCCCACTCAGAGTTGTGGGTCTTACATTATTTCTCTTTGCCTCACCGACTGGTGTGGAATGTTAAAAACGAACTATTATTAGGTAATTTTATGTTTACCTAGGAGTTATAAAGTTAACAAAGCTCCCATACACCTTTCCCTGAGGTTTATATCCTATAGAACTTCAGCATGACTATCAAAACTGAGACGTTAACATTGGTTTAACTTCATTAACTAAACTATAAACTGTATTCATATTTCACCACCTTCCCAGGGATTGTTCCTGGTTTTCCTCTCAGCGCTCAACTGTGCTTTGAAACACCAAACTGAGTAACGAATTCTTTGAAAAACCAAATGCAATGAGAATTAGAACTGGCAACTTCTTAAATAAGATAATCATGAATATATTTAAGTCCTTTGTAGAATTTTTAATTCTTAAAACGTTAAGAAATATTCAATAATTTTTATTCTGAATTTTGAACTATCCACTTGAGACAGCCTTAGTTTCACGCTGTTTTACACTCTGTGTACTTGAGCCTCTTGTGAACTCTGACAGGCAGTATCATAGATGCACAAAAACATGAGTTTTAGAATTTCCTTGTCTACACTTCACTGTGACTCAGAACTGGAGGTTGTTCTTTACTTTGGTGATGGGAAGCCAAGGCAGCAGCATCTCTGAGTTCCTGTTACTGCCTGGTAGCAGGATCGGAGACCTGGATTCTTCTACCACTCAGTATCAAAGCCAGATGTCACCACGAACTAAGCACGTCCTTCAGGATTTTCCCGATGCATTTAGGATCTAACTAACCATCAAATGTGAAAGTGCTTTACTTCAAATCACTCTCCTTTTGGAAGCTTTCAGTGAAAACTACATGTAAGAATGCTTGAAAACCAAACTAGGGGGCAGAGGGCAGTATAGGAACTGATGCTCACTTGCTTATTTTGCCCTCTGTTTTATTCCGATTTAGCAACACAGATTGAGATCACATTATATTCATCTATTCAGTAAAGTGAAATCTTGGATCTTGGAATAACAAATGCGCTTAACTACCTGTGGCAGACCATGAGGAACATTATTTTGACATGTATGTGAGAACTGGAAGCGTAGATTACTCTGGCACAAGGGAGATGCTACATCTCTCCTAGAAGTTAACAGAAGAGCATTCCAACATCACCAGCTAGGGAAATGCTTCTAACACTGCTCCAGGCTCCTTGGCATGAGTGAGAAATCATCTTTTCCTGTTGTGGCATGTCTAGAGTCAATATACTTTTGAGAAGCACTTGTGTGGCTGCAGGAATTTGTAGCCTTGCTGCAAATTTGGTTCATTAGCTACAAAAACCATCAACAGCTACAGTTTTTTTCCGTTAAATAAGAATAAGCCTCAATCTATTAGTATTTTCCATCACACCCATACGGAACTTGGGGTCTAGATACTGGGAAAAAAAAATAACTGTACTTTGCCTTAAAATACAAGCATTTATATAAATGTAGAAATAATTGTAATTCTACTCAAGATGTTGGTTGGTGTAAAGCCTAGAACTGAAGAGAAGATGCAAAGGGAAATTCTTGTCAATTGTAAGCAAGTATGCCACCCAGGCTTAAATTTAATTCTGCTTCTCTGTAAACTTCAGTAGGTTCTGAATATAAAAACCCTAAAATGCTTGCCAACTGCCTTGCATATTTAACTTGAAGGACCTTTGTAGTCAAAGTAGGTGATCAAATTATTAATTATATTTACATAAACCCTGTAGAATCATATATAAAAGATAAAAATCCCAGAATAATTTGGCCCTTGATATACATATGCTTTGGGGTAATACTATAGATGAGTTGTATTGGTTTTGCTTTGTCTTTGTAACATCTAAACATACTTGGCATAACTACCTCTCCATGAAGACACTTTAAATTTTAAATTATAGCCAGTTGTGGTGGCACATGCTGGTAAGATTTGCTGAAGGAGGCAGAAGCAGAAGGATAACGAGTTCGAGGCCAGCGTGGGCTACACATTTAAAAAAATTAAATTAAGGCCGGGTGGTGGTGGCGCACGCCTTTAATCCCAGCACTCGGGAGGCAGAGGCAGGCAGATCTCTGTGAGTTCGAGACCAGCCTGGTCTACAAGAGCTAGTTCCAGGACAGCCCCAAAGCCACAGAGAAACCCTGTCTCGAAAAACCAAAAAAAAAAAAAATTAAATTATAGAAGACAAGTGGTCAATGTTTAAATATTTAAAATACTGTTTTTTTATGTTGTCATTTTTAGTTAATATATGGGTTTTATTAACTAGGGGACACAACAGGAACAATCAATAAGAAAGACTATTCCAATGCTATGGTTCTATTTTACGTCAGATTATGAGAAATTCTTCCATCATTCCTTTTAAGAAAACGAGACTGCCCTGTTGCCTAAGAGGTCTAGTGGGAACCAACTGCTGGGTTCTGCCTCAGTTCTAAGTACACTGTTTTTCAGACAATCAAGCTGACTGTCAAGACCTTGATTTTATGTGTAACAAGATGAAGGTTAGAAACTGGAGGGATCTGATTGATTTTCTTGTTTGTCTTACTGCATGGCACAGTCAACAATTAGATTAGCTGTTTCAAGGGATTTCACCATTACAAATTTCTACCGCAAAGAGACATGCTTGGAGCCGTTGCTATGGTGATCATGGCCATAGTTCGGCCCCAAAGCATGTAACAACACATCACATCCTTTACTTCCCAGTATTTAATATCTCTTTAATTTCAATCTCTTGGCTGCAGTGAAAAAGAACATAAACAATATGTTATTCATAAATCATGGACCAATTTTCAGGGATAAAGAAATAGTATACTTGCACTGGCTAGTTTTATTTCAACGGGATACAGGCTCAAGTCATCTGACAGGAGGGAACCTCACCTGAGAAACTGCCTCCATAACACTGGGCTGTAGTCAAACCTGAGAGGCATTTTCTTAATTGGTGATCGATGGGGGAGAGCCCATCCGATTGTAGGTGGAGCCATCCAGGGGCTGTTGGTACTGGGTTCTATAACAAAGCAGGCTGAGCAAGCCATGGGAGCAACCCAATAAGCAGCACTCCTCGATGGCCTCTGCATCAGCTCCTGCCTCCAGATTCCTGCCTTCCTTGAGTTCCTGTTTTGACATCCTTCCTTGATGAACAGCCATATGGAAGTGTGAATTGAACAGGTGGCTTTGGTCATGGTGTTTCTTCACGGCAACAGTAACCCTAACTAAGATAAAATCTACCTATTGATTTTGTTCTCAAGAATAATACTTTGGGGCTGGAAAGATGGCTCTGTGGTTAAGAACACTCTGCTTTTGCAGAGGTTATGCATTCAGTTCCCAACACCCCAATGGTGGCTCACAACTGCTTGTAACTCAAGTTCCAGAGATTCCCACAGCCTTCTCTGGCCTTTATAGGCACTGTCATACGTACATACATGCAGAATAAGAAAAGTAATTTTTATAATTGAAAGTCGATGTTGCTTGGCCATAAATGGGAAAACATCAAATTTCCCATTAAAATGCAAAAAGTTAACTTTTTACAAGAAGACAAAGTACATCTTTATTTGATGCCATTGAATCTAAAAAGAACAACAACAAAAAGAAATGAGATCTTAAAAGAAAAAACTATTTTACAAAAGAATAAAAGTCAAACTGCTGAATATAACACATTTTTCCTGAAAATATACTGTTTACACACACATACTCTTTTTACTTTTAAGGGACACTATTATTTTATTATTATTACATTATAAAAGAACTCACTAATTCTGCACTTCAGCATTCTTGTTAAAGAAAAGAAAATATGAAAGATGTACTTAATAAATATTTTGTTCTCAATCGTGATTGGTTAGTACCTATACTGTCCACATATCATTGATCTGATATAAATTATGACTAAAATTCCAAAACTAAATGCTGGGTATGGTGGTGTATGTCTTTAATCTCTATATTTAGAAGGCGAAGGCAGACTGATTTCTTGGAGTTCGAAGCCAACCTGCTCTACATAAGGAATGACAAGACAGCCAGAGCTAAACTATGTAATGACAATCAGTCTAAGAAACAAAAACAAAAACAAAAAAAGTCTGATTTCTAAAATTAGAACACTATTTCCTACTTCCTTCATCTCTATAGGAGCCTAGATTGGGACCGTTGTCTTAGAACGTGAAAGAAAGTGATGTGGTCCTATAGCTTTATTATTTGTTTCCATAAACTGCCTCTACTTTCAATTAACAATTGATTCTCAGACTCAACACTTGCCCAGGAGCAGTTCTCAAGTCTGTACACAGAAATAAAGTCTTTCCCTCTTTAGTGCCTTTTGAAATAGTACTCAACTGTCCTCATCTTTGGGCTACAGGTTAATCTAATGAAGCTGAATACGAAACAAAAGAACAAAAATAATAGTTATCTAGACGTCTGTCCTCTCTCGGAAGCACTTCCATCCCCCACTTTGTAATTTCACAGGCAGCCACTGCTGTATCTGAATCTCCAGGCTTCGTCTGCATATAAATGGGATTCAGTTAATAAACTTCAAGACATCTCTGTTTCTCTCCCCTGGGTTTCCTCAACTCCATTTAAGCAAACACTAGATGATTTCTGATGAAAATGTGTTTCTTGAGGAAGGCAAAATCATGTGAGCAGAGATCAAGTTTTATTTATTTTTATATCTCCATAAGCAGGTCTTTGGAGGATCTACTTCAGAAGGTCCCATCTCAAAGGAATGTTAGAAATGACATACACGTCCTCCCAGGGTGTCCTAGTGTGCTCTGGCCAGCAGGGTTTTGCCCATGCTTTCACCAGTACAGAAAGGTATTACTCTAAATATTTAATACTGTAATAATACAAATAATGGACAATACTTTCCTCACTTTTAGAACAGGATTGTCATGTTAGAGAATATGTAAATGCCTACTGAATTTTCACTTTTCATCACCTCGTGTGCTATAATTATTTAAGTGCAACAGGATGCAGCTGATTAATTTGGATGAATTTTTCTGATTGCACCTCCTCTGCCTCTTGTACATATAATTCAAGAAAGGGTAACAGACACGTTGTAATAAAAGCTAACAAAAAGCTATTGAACATTTTAAATTGTGTTTAATTATTCATGGCTACACATGATCATAAAAGGGGAAAGGGAAACATGAAGGAGAAAGAAGAGCTTTCAAAATGAGTATTGCTAGGGGATAAAAAAAATCAAAACAGGGCACAAGATTTGGAAGATAAAAGGCTGTGGAAAGGTAGCTGGCCAAATGCGTCAGTGGGTGAAGGTGTCTACTCTCAATCCTGACATCCTGAGTTTGACCCCACATGGTCACATGTGAGGTAACCCACATGGTAGAAGAAGAGAATGGTGAATATTTGTAAGCTGTCCTAGGATTTTCTAATGTGCACCAGGGAAGACACGCACACACACACACACACACACACACACACACACACACACACACATACAAACAAATAAGTGAAAGCATAATTTTCAAATGTTAAAGAAACAAAGACTTGAGAACATAAGAGAAACAAAACAGGAAAACCAACTTCATTTTTCCCGTGGAGGGCTGTGATATGCTTAAGTGTTGAAGCACTGGCCTAACATTTGTGAGGCTCTGGATTTGATTCTTGGCACAGCAAACAAATAACAGAAAGTATTTTCTATAGAAAGGTATCCAAACATGTAAACAAGCTATACTTTTAGTACATTTGGTGAACAGAAAATAAAAAGCTCTACGTATTTTGACAAGGTCTTAGTAAGTTGCCTTCAACTGCAGAAGTGTGGCTTCTCACCTACACCTAAAGTTGGTAGTAACAGCTAATTTTAAAGATGAGGGGCTGGAGATGAGGCTCTACAGAACAGGCACCGGGTATGTCAAAGCCCTAGTTTCAATGGCCACCATAAACAAGCAGCAAACAGCTCTTTGAAGGGCCTCCCTCCAACCCCGTACTCTCATCTCTTCAATTATGCTATACATTTTCAGATACATATTATATTCATTTTGCATGTATAATAAGGCAAAAAGATAAAGGCAATTTGGCAGGGCATTCAAAAGTTCTTTGCAATCCCTCGTCTTATCGGGTAGCAGTTGAAAAACAATACAGTCATCAAATACGAATGCTTAAATAAAAGAACATTGAGGGGCTGAAGAGATGGCTCAGAGGTTAAGAGCACTGCCTGCTCTTCCAAAGGTCCTGAGTTCCAATTCCCAGCAACCACATGGTGGCTCACAACCATCTGTATGGGGTCTGGTGCCCTCTTCTGGCCTGCAGGCCTACACACAGACAGAATATTGTATACATAATAAATAAATAAATAAATATTAAAAAAAGAACATTGAAAAGCTGGTGAGCTTGGCTTTTTATTAGGCATGCCTCGTAATTATCTTTAAGTCATTCATTTCACAGTCTGCATCATGCATTACTTAATTGCAGAGGAAGAATGGACTGCTCCCGTGTACACTAATTGCCAAATATATGTGATTAAGTAACCTGGTTCTTATGACACGGAGGAAAAAATATTATTACAGGCAATACATAGAAAGCAAAAGTAGGATATAATCAACAAAAATAATGCTAATCACTTAGCATAGCATGAGTTCAGAAAAGATAGTACAGAAGCTAATTTAGCTAACTCCCACACTAGGTCTCATTTGCTGAATTCTCATTTCAGATTTTTAAAAAAGCCTATCATGCCAGATTTAAAAACTGACAAAAATATTAATGATGAAAAGCCAGTTTCCATAATAATTTTACCTGCAAGGATGGCAGCCACAGAATAGCAAGTGTACGTTTTCTAAATATTCGCTCAGATACGAGAAATGGGAAAGATCAATTTTGAGGTTAATGTGTTTCAAGGCTCCATTCATATAGTGTTTGGGGTTTATTTGTGTCTGGAAGCAGTAACTGTGTAGAGAAGAACTCAGTTTATTTATTTCATGAAAGGACTAGATACATAGTTCAAAAGCCTAAAAATCTGTCCTTAAATAGCCATACAAATTATTACTGCTCAAATTTTTTGTCAAGAAATATACACTCCATCTCTGTGATACTTAAAACTTTTACATCTTCGTCACAAAACACTCATGAGAACCAGATGAATGGTATATGCAGCACATTAATTTTCTAGAGTCTTTAGGATTTTCCCTGGAGTTCTCTTACGTCTGGATTCTTGGAAAAAAAGCCTTCAGCCATTTGCGAAGTCATTTTCTTCCTGAAGTGTACCTTTGCACTAATGCCTAGAAATGCTGTAACAAACACCTACATAAATTTTATCATTATGTTCTTTTGTACAGATGTTAGTGAGACCATCATCTTTTACATTACATATAGTGTCTTTTTATGAGACCCATGGAAAAAACTTTGTTATCCTCAAGAAAAGACATTTAAGGGATGCTGTAAATACTTTTAGTGACTATGGTAGTTTAAAAACATGTCTACAAATTCTCTGACACTCCTTCAATCAATCCTCCCTCTGTTTTGGCCTAACTATCATAATTAAATTCAAGTGAACAGACTGTAAAAATAATAATATACAAACAAGTATATGGTTAATTAATTAAAAAGGAAAAATAATATGCAACTTTAGAACCTACAACATAAAAGCAACAAAACTTGTTCCTCCGTTTTGCCTGTCAGTCTTTTTCTTTCTCCTCGTCTTCTGTCCTCACTGTCTGTCTCGGTGCCTTGGAGTCCAAGGCGAGGTCCCCAGTTAGTTCCTG
>NC_022009.1:74616078-74629105 GCF_000317375.1 Microtus ochrogaster
TTTTTTTTTTTTAATTCAGATTGCATTCAAACATTCAGTAAGCAATGTTTCATTGACTGTGCCATGAAGGCCCAGAAATGTTGTAGAAAGAATCATGAGTTTCTTTCTCTGATCTCTCTCTTTTTATTGATTTAATTGAGTTATACATTTTTCTCTGCTCCCTTCCCTGCCTCTCCTCTCCCCTTCAATCCTCTTGCATGGTCCCCATGAGCTCAATTTACTCAGGAGATCTTGTTCTTTCTACTTCCCATGTAGTTTATATGCATGTATGTCTCTCTTAGGGTCCTCTTTGTTGTCAAGGTTCTCTGGGATTGTGAATTGTAGGCTGATTTTCTTTGCTTTGTGTTGAGTCTCTTTTGAAAGCAAAACAAACCTGGAATGCAGATCTATTAGTCTGAAGAACACCAACTAGATAGAAACAAAATCCATTCAATATTTTCTTAAAGTCATAAATAATGTATCTGTTCTTGTGCAATTTAAGCACACAAGTATAATAAATTACATGTGACTGTGCACATGCAAGCATGTGTATATGTATTTATACATACTTTTCTTTCAATTTTGTACTATGTACACTAGAGCTAAAAAAATAGCGAGGAAACAAAAACAAGCAATTGATGGGAAAAACACACAGACACAGAAAAGAAAAGGGTTGGTGTCGTTTTTAGTTAGGATTTTTCAAAAGGCATTGGATTTTAATAGTCTAGTAATTGACAACAATATGCCCATCTCTCAGCAATTGTTTTCTAAGCATGGTGAAGCCTGTCTTACTCGGATGTCAGCATCGAGATCTAAGACTTCCCTAAAGTCAGCTTGGTCTGTCAAACTCTTAATATAGAAGCAGCCATTGTAGCAGAGACAGAGAGGCTATGGCCTGGCACCTGGACACCTGCCTGCAGTTTCAGGTCATTTCTGAACTTGCACGAAACTGCTACTCAGGTTCATCCATGTCTGTGTGGACCACGTCTTTGGACTCAAACTTATAACTCAATCCCTTACTGATCCCAAAAATCAGCCCTAATTACTGCAACCAACTTGTGGGATGCACCAACTCTTCAAGTGTTCACATCGATTTCTCCTCCATAATAAATGCTACTGGCTGCACACTCTATTCCAACCCATTTCATTATGAAGCAAAGATATACAGTGAACTGTTAACAAAATGTTTCTGTCATTCTCCCCTAGCCACAGCCTTCTGCTCCCTTTTGACATGATGGACTGTCATTTCAGACACCTTATAAAGAGATGTGCTCAGCTTTATTTTGCTCATTATCATTTGGTTCTGGGGGGTGGGTCAGAGGATTATGCCCAAACAGGGACAGAAGCGAAGCTCTTCTACTTGTGAATCACAAGCTATAGCCAGAAGGAGGGAAACTGAGATGTAAGGGTGTATACAGCCCCACCTGTTCACAGTGCCTTGACATAGCCAATCCTTTTGTCTTCTGGGAGGAATGGAAAAGTGGAAAATCATCTTTGAAACTTCTGCGATGCTTTCTGTCCCTCTAAATTGTCACTTAGTGCTTATGGAATTTAATGGTCACTAAAGCTGCTTTCGCCATCATAATCAACAGAATATGCAAACCTGAGAGGCTGATTATAACTACTATTGATGCTTCCTACTAAAAGAAGTAAGGTCCCCTATAATCTTGGCTCAAAATAGGAGCTCCTGGTTATCCTTGGGATGGAGTCAGCCATAGACACAGATGCTGTGTAGGAATCCCATCTGACCTCAGCAGAACGCCTCAGAGTTTATGAAGCGCACTGGCATTAATCATAGAGAAGGAAACCTCCTTCTGCTCTGGTTCTTTCCATCCAAGTACAGAGTATTATTTGCAGATAACGTGCTTCACTGAGCCTGCACTGAATTCTTCACGCAACAGCTGTAAATTAAGATTGACTTTTTGAACTTCACTTTGCATAATTCAACGCACTACTCAACTTCTTCTGCCTAAGTAGGCTAGAGACTTATAAGAATGTGCAGAGCTAAATAACTACCCATGAATGTCTCCAAATGATGAAATAACAAAAAGGGTTTGCATTAACAAATCAGGAATGAGTCACTTACTGTCTGATTCTTCTCCAATCAAGCAGTGACAGCAAAGGGGCCATTAACACAGAGAAATGTCATGAAATGATTGAAATGCGAATTCCTTGCAGTTCTCAGAGATGCGAAGATGACCATAGAAGGAGGGGTGTAAGGAGGGGAGTAAGGGTGCTGTTAAGTACTAGTCTATCAAAATTCAGACTTACCAGCCTCTCAGCTGGGGAGTTAGTCTTAGCCCAGAAGTAATCATCCCTACAGTTATGGACCTAGCACCCCAAATTGCTTCCATCACACAGAAGTCCACCCACACGCGCAGAAGGCCTCAAATGGTACAGGAGTCAAATTACATCACTGCACGGCAACTTCCTTTTCATCTGTGGGATGATTGGTTTTGGGTGGGGTGGGGTGGAATGGTGGTGACCAGTTCCTCCAACAAAGGGTGTCTTCATTGTCTCCTGTTTCTTTTACTTATTCTATGCAAATCAGCTTCTCTCTTTCCCCATGTAGGATGGTTATGAGCAGCAGCAAGCCTTTTGGTACCACCTTGCCCCCAACATGAACAGCTCCAAGAAGCAGGCATCCTAAACCTGAAATTGACTGTCTGGGTCATTTATACCCACAGTGATAATAATAACAGGCAGGAAAAGGAGACAGAAAGGAAATCTCACTGGGTTCTTACTGAGCAACAGAAAGGTAGTACATGAATTTTTCAAAACAGCCATGCAGGTAAGATATGGCAGTACTCCCAATGTACGGAGATCATCCAGGCTTGGCACAGTTAAGAATTAGCCCACAGCTAAGAATTGTCACTGTTAAACCTTGAAAATATGAAAATATGATATTAAAACATTTCCTCACCACACTAATACATAGTACTAGTGAACTTCGGAATCTCGAAACAATATTAAATTACTATCACAAATAATGTTTCTCTGAATATGCCTACTACTTCTGACTCTTGCAATCTTTCAGCTCTCTCTTCCTCAGTGATTCGGAGCCTTGGGAAGTGGGGATATGACAGCCAAGCCCCATTTAGAGATGGGCACTACACAGTCTCTTATTCTCAGCATACTGTGGGTCTGTGTATTAATTACCATGTGTAAGAAGTAGTGGAACTCTGCAGTGAACTGTTACCTGCTGGGCAGGACTCAGCGTAGCTGTGACTGCATACACAAAACTGTGCATGTTCAAGCCAGTCCAAAGGCCCATTGTGGACAAGGGACGGTATCATGACATTCTACCCCTAATAGAGAAGCTATTGGCAACTGATAGCTTCCGGGGAAGGGATATTCCGTTTTCTTAACAGATAAGCCTCTGAAAGGCTCCAGTAGACACTCCTGTTACCATGTATATAAAGTAGCCCCGTGTCAGGCCCTCAGGGGGAGATAGTTGTATAGATTGGTCTATCTGAGGGGCTCCTGACAGTAGGACCAGGATCTATCCATGGGGCATGAGCTAGCTTGCCGGAGCCTAATTCCTATGGTGGGATACCTTGCTTAGCCTTAATGCAGTGGGGAGGGGCTTAGTCCTGCCTCAACTTAATGGGCCAGGCTTTGTTGACTTCCCATGGGAGCCCTTACCTTTTAGGAGGAGTGGGTAGGTGAGTGGGCTGGGGGGAAGGAGGGGTAGGGAGGAGGAATGGGGGAAGAACTGTGATTGAAATGTAAAATTAAATATAGAAAATAAACATAATCATAAAATTTTTTTTAAAAAATAAATTAACAAAAGAGACAGCACATGAAATTGGGAAAGTAGTGAAGGAAATAGAAAGCTGGAAGACAGAAGTAGAGTGGATTTGATCAAAACACATTATATGCATGCATCAAGTTTTCAATCAAAATAATAACTAAAAGTAGCATCAGGTCACTGCAATCATGTGGAGTGGTCCTACCATGCTTCAGGATAAACTTAGTCTTGTGGTTTCCACAAACCTTAATTATCTGCTATGATTACTTGTGTTTTTTTATATGGTTATGTTTTATAGTTTCAATTATGCTCTAAGCTCATGAAGACCAACAGCTTTGTTTATGCAAACTTAAAATATCTTTAGTACTAAATACAGCGCTATTCACAGAAAGTTATTAATACAAAATCATTAAACCACTTACACATTGTACGAGCTTAAAGCAACCTCATAGAACCTCCAAAAGCCTTTCAGCTCAATCCAATGTAAAACATGGGTTTTGTAGGGAATAGGGAGAGGAACGAGCATCACGGTGTTCCAGGCAAGGCTTAAGTGGGGGAGGAAGGGTGGTGCTCAGGGAGAACACAGATGAGCATGGGGTTAAAAGCAACCTGTCATAGAAGTAAAGGGATATCCGCAATGCCTGGGAAAGGAGAGGATGCAGCTGAAAGCATCAAAAGCCATCCTAAATGCCACTGCATCCCCACTGACGCCATCCTACCAATCTTGCAGGCTGCTCTACACACACAATCCACCTCTAAATATTCTTCCCTCACCATGTTGTTTAGACCCAAACTCAGAATCACTTTAATCTCTCCTCCCTCAACCCCTATATTTGATCCTTGGCAAGCTTTTTTTTTTTTAAACCCGATCTTCAAAATATATCTCCCCTCCATCTGCTATAGTTTCCTTCCACATCTGCTCTATAACTTGGCCTGAGTTGCCATCATCACCCTGATTATTATAGCTGTTCAGCATCCTGCTTCCATTCCGGTTCCTGCCCTTTACATATTGATACATGCCATCCTCAATAATGGTTACTACACTAGTCAAAAGATGTCACTTGCTTGCTGCAAATCCTCCAGTATCTTTTGTGAAGTAAAATATAACCTATGTATGTGTGTGAGAGGGGGGGAGGGGAAGGGGGAGGAAAGGAGGGAAGGAGAGAGAGAGATACAGAAGGAGGAAGAGAGGAAAAGAGGAGGGGAAAGGGAAAAGGAGAGAGGCACTGTGCAGGTACACATGTCTTTCTGTGGTGTGTGTATACGGTGTGTGTGTACAGAATGGAAGTCAGAGGACAAGCTCAGGTGTTATTTCTCGAGTACTGTCCACCTTTTAGGTTTATTTCATCTTATTTCATCTTTGAGACAGCGTTTTGGACTGGCCTGGAACTCACCGATTGGGCTAGCATGGTTACCCAGGGAGTCACCAGAATCTACTCATTTTCATCTCCCCAGGGCTAGAATTCGAAGCATGTGATACACTTGGCTTTCGACATTGGTTCTGGGTATTGAACTCGAGTCCTTTGTGGAGTGAGCTTTCCTAAGCTTTGACTTGGCTCATCAACTTTACATGGTCTGGCCTTACCTCAGTCAGCCTCAGGTCTCATCTCCAACTACCTCCCACCTTCCGTCCCTTCCTCCTACATACCGACCTCATTTCCACCATAAAATCTTCTTCCCTCTAACGTAAATATAAAGATACAACACCGTCACAGGAAACTCCTTTCTCTTAATTAGATCGAGGCTCTCTTCCTGGCCTTCATGCAGAGCTGTCCCACAGAGGAGTCCTAGCTACTACTACATCTTCTATATTCTTCATGGTATGGACCACTTGCATTTGTTGCTTGTGTAGGGTCTGCCTTTATGCCTCGTTTCTGGCCCCCATCTGCTTCTATCACAATTGTACACGAGCTCATAAGAAACGGGCTCTTATCAGGTTGTTCACATTGACTTGAACACTGCCAGCTTCATAGTAAGGAATGACTATTTCTAAAACAAACAAATACATGAATGGGATACAGAAGATAATATATATATATATAAATATATAAATGAGCTACAGAAGAACTATGTGCCTAAGCCTTTTCAGAACTTGCTGCTTAACAATATCCCTTCTGAGTGTGTTGAATAGCTTCATATCTTCAGATGAGGTCTGCTATCTTTACCTTAGCAGAAAAGGAAAGACATGACACCTACGTTATCCTCATGCACACAGTTTTAAACCTGTGATCCTCCATATGGGGCTCTAACCTGAGAATTAAAAACTGAAGGTGAGAGCGGTAATTGAAAGACTGGTGAAGAAGCGTCCATGTTGCCTTTCTCGAGGATGCAGTGGGCTGTCTGCGTGAGGGGTGACGACATGCGCCCTCAGTAAGAAGGCAGCCCTGCCAAGATGTCATTTCAGAACCCTGCTTCAGTGAGGAGCTCGCACTGAACTGGAGGGAGATGAGGCCCTGACTGAACCCCGGTTCACAAGTTCACACCGTGTGGACAACAGATGATGGTCTGGGATGAGCCCAGGAAGGAAACACGAGAAGGATGGTTAAGACTGTGAGGGTTGACTCTGCAGAGCTTCTGTCTCCTTTAAAGAGACGACTTCTGCTGTCCATCTCTTCTCCTCTCTACCCGTGCTCTATCAGGGCATCACAAGTGCACAGTTACAGATCTGGCTGAATTAGAGCCATACACAAGCTTGAACAGAAAACACGGACCTTTTGGGAAAACCATGTGCTCCTGAAAGAGGCATCATGAAGACTTGAAAAAGAAAAAAAAAGACTTCAAAGTCTCTGCTTTGCATCTTTTATATAATTTTATACTATAATTTCAGGCCGTTGGCTCAGGAGACCTCAATCTTCCCTGAAATCCAACCCCATAATAAGGCCCACGGGGCCTGATGTTTTAAAAGTCTTGACCACAGAAACTCTTTTTCAATTAATGGGAAGTATAATTTTCCCCTCATTTTGGATTTTTCCTAATGAATACAAGAAACAAACATCAAAGGCTAAGATGGTTAAAGTCTCACAGCCCCGATGTGTGAACACGTCAAAATAGGGCATGACAGACTAAGGCTTTCTGTGGCTGGGAATTTGGTATCAGGGATATCCTGGGCTCATGGGCCTCCAGACTGCCCAATAAGGAGTGAAGAGGCTTAGAGACTAGGGTACTTAAGCAAAAACCATTTCAAAGTTTTAAGACAGTCTGAATATTCTAAACTGTAGAAGGATTCATAGCTCAGAACTGTAGAGGCAGACTCCCAGCTGAATACCTGCACTCATTCCGAAACCGATATGCAATCGCTGGTTCACCATTTTCCGGACACAATGGTGATAGCGTGCGGTTCAAGCTCACACAACAGTGCTAAGAACAGAGTGGGAAGGAGTTCGCTTGCAGATAGCTGCCTGTAAGAAGATGTGCCTGGTTCACATCTCCTAGCTGTGGAAATGAAATCCCATTGTGTCCTCAACACTCTCTCTTGCAGGAGAGACCTTTGTATTCTCCTGGCGCTCTGCTCCTTGAGGGAACCCCGTCCTCACCCACTCTGGTCAATCATGCCACAAGGACGCACACAGAACTCCTACGGCAAATCACATATGACAAAGGCCTGGAGTTAAAACACTTACTGCAACACTGAAGGGTGATACGGAGTGGCCCTCTGTCACTGAATGGAACCCTTTTTCCTGCTGTATGGACTAACTCTTCCCCTCTCTGATTCCTGCTCCTCATTCTGCCCTTTTCAGGCTTCAGAGTCTCTTCCTACCCTACACATAAATTCTCATTTTCTTAATTTCATGGTACCCATCTCCCAGGTACATAGCAAAGCCTTTATCCTTAAAAAGCTGTCCAGTCATCACTGTGTGACTGAACACATATCTATGAGACAAAATCTGTGGGAAACATTATGCCAGCTGCCAGAACTGGGGAAGAGTGTCAAACGATGACCTCAAACATGGCTCTGCAGTGAAACGCAGAATAGCTGAGGAGGTAGGTATTCAAACAATAGCTGCGAAGCTAGAGAAGACAGCCATGGCAGCTGAGGTGGGACCGGGGTGAGAGGGGGCACTGTGTCACGGTGGATTCCGAAACAGAAGGGACAGGAACACATTACATTCTTGAAAATATGATCCAAACACTTTTCTTTAGATGAAATAAAGCACCCCCAAAATTCAGATTAATTCATCTATGAATGGCAATTACTACTTGTAGATTTGAATATGGTAATCATTGATAGAATTTTTGATTAAAAATAAAATTGATTTTTCCTAATGGTTATCTAAAGGAAAGAATATTCTTAAATATAAAAATGCAGTTATTACACAGAAATGTATTGAAAACCGAGAGATAAAATGAAAATCTGAATATGAGATCATTTTACATGCAAATAGCTTTTCTGGAATCTAGCACTGCCTAAGAATTTCACAGTTGAAGCTTCTGATAGTACGGATTTTGCAAGTGACAGATCTCCAGATCACTTCACTCGGGGACATGTAATGACAGGCATGGATTCCTTCATTTGCTTCCAAAAAGCTTAGTTTATGCAGACAAATTCTCCACTACAGAGCTGTGAGGTTCTCCAAGGAGTCTCCTGGAGATGACGGAAAGATGGAAGCAGTGGCTTTAGGTGAGGGACGGGCATCATATGAGATCGTGCTGATTTAGTAGGAGACTGTGATTTCTTTTTAGATGGCCCAGGTAAGCCTCTATAGATTCCAGATTCCTGGACGTCTTTTCTGTGTGTTTCAAACTTAGTTGATTTAAAGTGACCTCCAGTGTGTGGGAGGTCCTTCTGTCTATGTGTTGATTTTATTGGTTAATGAATAAAGAAAACTCGCTTGGCCTATAGCATAGGAGGAAGAAGGTGAAGACAGAGCTACTGCCAGAGACAGATGTGCTGAAAGTTTGCTGGTAGGCCATGACCTCGTGGTGATGCACAGACTGATAGAGACGGCTTAAATTAAGATGTAGGAGTTAGCCAATAAGAAGCTAGAGCTAATGGGCCAAGCAGTGATTTAATTAATACAGTTTCTGTGTGGTTATTTTGGGTCTAAGCTAGCCGGGGAGCTGGAACAAGCAAGCAGCCCCTTCTCCAGCACTCCAGGGTCAGTGAGATGGCTCAGTCTATAAAGGCATTTTGCTGCCAAGCCTGACAATCTAAGTCTGATCCATTGGGTCAACATGTTGTCACCTGACCTCTAGACAAGCACATAACATACACATTTGTCCTGAGCTCTGTACAGATAAATAATTAAATAAAAGTAATTTTTTAAAAAAATTAAAGTGACTTCTATGAATATATGTTTTCAAAAGTGTATCAAGAATTTCCATATTTAGCCAGAATTTAAAAATTACTAATCTATTACAAAATTGTAAAAACACATGCTCATTTGGTTTCAAAATCACAGAATACAGTTCAAAACATAATGTAATAACTTGTGTTGTAGGGTCCAGTGACCCTAAAATATAAATCCCTGGGTTACCCACAGAGTGTCTGCTGATCACACTATAAAATAGTGAATGTAACGTCCTTTGAACTCTCATTTCCAGAAAAGCAAGCCAAATGACGTCTACTCTGTCCTTATACAAGGGAAGATGACAACTGCATTCCTCCTAGAAAGCATATCCATGTCTAAGTAGCCAGGTAAAAAGCATTAGGATATAGCTCAGTGCTTAATTTTGAATACAATGTAGGAATCCCACTGCCCTCATTCCAACAGCGTTAGAAAGATCTGCTTCACATAACAATATCCTCTAGGCTCATCTCATTTCTATGTGGAATCTAGAAAACCTAATCCATGGAAGTACAACATGGAAGGGTAGTTACCAAGGGGTTAGGAGGCAGGGAGAGAACACGGGCCTTCAAGTATACAGTGATAGCTAGGTAGGCTAGAGAAGCTTTTATGCTCTGGAGGACAGCAAAGGAATTAGAATTAATAGGAGTGCGATATATATATTTCAGACAGATAGAAGGATTCTAAATGTTCTATCCACAAAGAAACTATAACTAACTGTGGTGATAAATATGCTAATTTTCTGAGCATCTATGAACATGTCAATTTGTACTCTATAAATACATAAATTATTTGTTAATTCAAAATGAAATAAAACTACGTGGCTGGGGAGATAGCTCCACTGGTTAAAAAAAAAAAAAAGAAAAAAAAAACCTTTCTTTCCCTTGGTAGAGCAGCTGGACAGAGAGAGACAGATTTCTAGGGCGTATTCACTGGTTAGCCTAGGCTAGGTGAGCTCCAGGCTAATAAGAGATTCCAAACTGTGTGTACACACCTGAGAATTTATGTCTGAGGTTGTCCTCTGGTCTTCATACACATGCACACACATACAAAAATAAAAAACATAAGATGGAACTAAAACTCTAAAACTGCCTAGAAGGTCACTGAAGACTTCCACATGACTCTGCAGTGCTTAGGAGCCACAAAGGAGATCTCATATAAGATGCCCAAAAGCTTTAACACACAGACGTGCAGTAGAAGGATCTCTGCATACACTGGTATAAGGAAAATAGGTCTTGTCGTTATAAACTCATTCACAAACAGTACTGCAAATGACACTACCAGCAGCCCAAGGCCCTCTTCTCTGGAAGAAAGGTCTGAATTCAGACAGACTGCAGTTTCAAAACTTAAAGTGGTTAAATATTTGCATAACCACATAGATAACTTGAAAACATTTCCAGCTATCCACTGGAAATGACAATCTCATTAGAGGTTGAGAACAGAGGGTCTCTAGAAATCTCTTTCAACCAAGGTATCCAGCAGAATAAAAGATGGCTGTACTGAAGCTGATAGAGTCCCACAGTGTACCAGTGGGTCTACTAGACTGAAGGTTAATGACATTGAGTGCTAGTTCGCACCTAACCACATAACTACAGCAAGGTGCATAACTCTTCAGACCTCAATCATCTCAATACAAGTCAACTGAACAAATTTAACGTGCTGTTATTGAGTTAAACGAAGATCAGCCCGTCTTTTATGAAATAGGTTCTAAAATACATAAATGTGAACTTGGAATGTCACAATGATCAGAGACTACCTAATTGCTAGGGAAAAGAAAAATCCTGAAATTTTAGGTTGGATACTATCTGCCTTGAGACAAAAGTGAAAGAATTTAGGAAGTCTGTAGGAGGAATATGCTATAAGAGGTCTTTTAATCTTGACCACACTGGTTGTTGACAAGAAGTAAGCTAGCCTGATGGTGTCCTTAGGGGACCGATTCTCACAGAGGGACAGAGCCAGCCACCACTGTGGAGTTACATTCAACATAGTCAGTGATAACACAGTCTTTCAAGGGAAATAATCTAGAGAAACAATACTCTTCCAGGCTCAAAGTATCAGGAGAGTGCTTTGTGCCTGTCTCCTCTCTGGCAGGAGTAAAACACCACATTTCTCCCAAGAACCTACTGGGACCAACATCCCATTTGCAGGGATATTCTGTTGATGACAGGATTTTGGCTACACAATGCATCAATTGAAGTGCTGCAAGACAACATGACATAGCATTTACGCAGCTCGGCAGAATTTGTTTCTAAATCTTCAATTATTTGCAGCTATTGTGACTGGGAAAACTACTGATGAGTTCAGATGTGTTCTTATTCTCCTGTGGGTTCTGAGGGAATCCCACTGTGATCCATCTCCTTAACAAACACACAAAAGACATTTTTCAGAGACTGTTAACTTGTGGTTTGAAATTCTTCTAATTCCATTACTGTATTTAAGCAGGCAGTCAGGGCTTCCTTACTGCCTCATAATTCTACCCGGAGAACAAAAGCTGGCATTTGCTGTTGAATGAAAGACAAAGGGTTGGAAATTGCGAGTTATTTAAATAAGTCACAATTTGGTGTTATTTACTGCATTCATTCCCAGCAGGCCTAATTTAAACACCTTCATGCTTTTCACGTTTTTTCCTGTATGCTTCTCCTACTGAGAAGGTGAAATCTAATGCTTAATAATGTTCCTTCAGAATCCACACACAAGAGGCACAAAGGGAAATCATGAATTCAATTCAAAGACAGAATGCAGCTACAAGCTTTCCAGGTTCCAACACTGACAGAACAGATTCTAATTCATTAGGCTCGTTGGCTCTTCCTCTTTCTCTGGATTATGGGCATATTGTGGAGCTCAATTTCTGTAAAAATGCCACACTGTTCTGTAGTCAATTAAAAAAAAAGTCAAGATTTGGTTAAAAATCTGAAGGCTAGGTTTAAAAAATGCTATAATGAATAGTGAAAACTGATTTATTGGCCTTGATTTGGTATAGAATCTGCTGTTAATCTCCCTTCCCTTTTAAATGGTTTGGATGCTGTGGATTATATTTATGGCTTAACTACCAAACTCTGCTTTTAAAATATAACTTCACTATTTTCATCTACAAATTGTATTTCATTTAAGAGTTAAGATTCTTGCAGTAAACATTAACAGAGTGTTGCAAGATTTTATAATTTTCAAAATAACTAGCTGTTTTTGATAACCAAAAGTTAGCCTTGAGTTATAGAATAACTCAGTAGAAAATACTGACAGGATTTGTAGCAAATACACTAGAAGTGTTTTGAAAATTAATTTGAAGCTGCTATGCTTGGCTCAATTAGCTTTCTTCTTCATTTACAAAGCATATCTGTCAGATTTTCATGAACTTGATTTCCAACCCCACTTCCGAAAAACCTGTTAAATTAAGTTTAACAGTTGTGGACACTTCGGAAACAGAAATTTTGTCTTCCTTGAAATACTTAATCTTTCTGTAAAATGAGATACTTCTGAATATATATGTTGTTGTATATTACTTTAACTATGTAAAGATGTATTACTTATGTTTATTTATCAATTGTTTATTATTATTTGTTGAGCTAAAATTATCTCAGGGCTTGTACCTCGAAGCCTATAGGACAGGAAAAAGCCTGGCTTAAGTTCAAGGCCTCGACTTCGGGGCCTGCAGGACAGAGAAAAGCCTGGCTCAAGTTTGAGTGAGGATGAAATAGCAAAAACTAGTTAGATGCTCCTCCAGCCAGAGGGAGGGTTTGGCTGCCTCTCTCATTGGCTGGAGATACCCTTATATCACAGGGTGTCACTTAACCTTTATAAAGCAGATGCTCACAGTAATAAACTGAGTTCCTGCTTTGATTCCACTCCCTATCACATCTGAATGTCCTGCCTCTGAGGCTGGATTGTCCTGCCTCATGAGGCTATAGGAATAGGCGGATAGAGCACTCACCTTTCCCTGGGGAATAAGGAGGCTGAAGAAGCCTAGCAATTATTATTATTATTATTATTATTATTATTATTATTATTATTATTA
>NC_022009.1:74629362-74634664 GCF_000317375.1 Microtus ochrogaster
ACCAACCAGACAGCCACCAACCAGACAGCCACCAACCAGACAGCCACCAACCAACCAGACAGCCACCAACCAGACAGCCACCAACCAGACAGCCAGACAGCCAGACATAGAGGAGGACATACAGAATAAAAGAAAGAAACCCTGAGGCAAAATGTAGATGAAGAGAAACGGGTTAAATTGCATTATAAGAGCTAGTAGGACAAGCATAAGATAGGCTGAACACTCATAATTGATAATAAATCTCTGTGTCTTGATTTGGGAGTTGGTTGGCGGTTCAAGAAAGCCTGCCACATATATATTTAAAAAGCAATGGACAAAGAAAATCTTCTAACAGAGAAACACTGGCAGCTTCAAACATCAGCGCTATGTATTCAGTGGGTAGACAGTTTATTGATTTCCAAGCCACCAGGAAATTCAAGGCCCACATGGGGCATGCGCAGGTCTTTGTTCTTCCACAACAAATAATCTGATAGACAGAAAAAAAAATAGCAAACAGAAACTACATAGACAGAAGGCTATAGAATACTATAAAATACTATCGTAATTTTGGCCGGAGCTTTCTGAATACTATAACATACAGCTGTTACCCAAGGAAGGATTGAGATAAACATGGTAATGACACCCACCATGATCGGCACCTATGAAGCCACTATTACCCTCTGTCATTACACATGTAAACATGTATGACTGAATAATGATATGTATCTGTGCTAAAAAAAAATCTGAAATCATGACAACAATCAAAAGCAGATGGATATAATAAATACTTAACACAATATATCCTGGAGGCTAAAAATACAACAAAATGATATAGGACCAGCAGCTACCCTATTCAGATTCACACTAACCCGATTCTAAGATCCTCTCCTCTAGGGTTTCTTGCAGCTCGGTCAACTTGACCAATGCAAAGGAAAACAGTATTCTTTAGGGCCTTGCAACTGAGTTCTCTGACCTATGTTCACTTCCTTTTCTTAGGAGTTTCCAGAACTTTACCCCTTGTAGTCCCTTTCCTTCAATGCTGGGTATACAGGAGTATAAAAGGGGTATACAGTCCAAAGATTTATTGATAACAGAGCATAAGAAAATTCATTTTAAAACCATTCTTTGGTATCCATATATGTTTACCACTTATTTGCCTTTATATATTTTACACAAATATTCCTACATAAAGAATTAAATCTCAGCTGAGCATTTAGACTACAGGACACAGAACTGCCTCGGTGTTTTCAAGATGCATCAGTATTTTCTTTTTATATAACCATGATACACATACATACATAGCATAAACTGGCAAAAGCATTATTTTAGTGCACTTCAGAAATTGTTAGAAAGTTTCCTAATTTCAAGCCAGACCTCACTTAATGGTTTTCTTTGTATGAAGTTTAAATCAACAACTTAATCAATAATTAAGGAAAAAAAACAGCCTATCAACAAGGAACATGGTGGTATTCCTCATGGAAGCCCATTCCATTCCCAAGAATTCTTCACTCTGCTCATTCCTCATTCATATCTCTTTATTCGTCTTAGGTATGACACAGGCCACTGGCTGGTTTGGTGCAGGGGTGGGGGGCCAGGGAGAGTTAGGCTCTGACACCCCAACTCCCAAGTTAAGCCTACCAAGAGCTAAGAAATGCTCTGCCCCATTCAAAACCCCACATCAACACAGGGGCAGGGACTGTTCAAGACAGCATTCCTTAGTGTTGCACAGTATAACAGCGCGTGTAGTACAAAGTGCACATGTTGTGTGTTCAGAACCAGGCTTCAGTAAAGGCCAACGTTACACTGCATCAGGAACATCTCAGGTTCTTTCTGGATTTAGTTGTGACTTAATTTCTGGTTCAGAATGCTCATAAACCTTTTACAATTAAGCATTTGCAGCCTCCACATTCGCTGACCCATAAGGGTCTGTAAACACAGCTGAGAAGCAAGGTGTTCCTGTGCTGCAGGCAGGTGCTCATTATTATCTGCTGTGTGCGCGCATTTGTGAAGGAGCAAAACCAGTTCCTCTTCAAGACAACTCGAAAGGAAAGTAGAGCCCACTGACTGCTCACATGTTTGCCTTCTGTCTTAGAGGGAAGGTTGCACATGCCATCCAAGCTAACCACAAGCTCAACTACGTGACTTGTTTAGGACAAAAATACATGACTGGGAAATAATATATGTCACCCTGAAGGTCTTAAGATAGATCCATCCCATAGTTTCATTATGCTTCTATTCTATCTCCCTGGAGACTACTAAATCCTGACAGCTTAGGCCTGGGGTGGGAGTAGTGTGTGTGTGTGGGGGGGGAGAACAGAGCCCGAGTAACTCCTGGTATACACAGAATAGAGTGGGAAACTACCCCCATGCACTGCAAGTCACCAGCACTGGCTGTTCACTCTCAGGGAGAAAGTGAGCAGAAACTGGCAACCGGGGGCCTCTTCACTACTAACCCAGCATATCTGCTTCCCTTTGCTGCACAGGAACAATCCCTGCAGCACTTGAACTACTGGAGAGAGAAGGGAAACAGATGGAGCAGACTCTGTTCTCCAATGCTTGGTTTCCTTAACCTTCAGCCACGGAAGAACTAATGCTCAGCAAATTAGAGAGTTTACATTTTTAAAGATAAGGGCTTGGGATTGCTACTAATTGGACTAAGTTGAAATATTTCCAAAATAAGTAGAGCTGTTTCACAGAGTGATATTGGGGATTAAAGTTTTATAAATACTGCACAGAGCTATCTACAGTCATTAAATTGGACAAATATGCTAAACTTCTCAACATGATAGATTTCTTAGGCAGGATTGCACTTGGCTCAAAAACTGCACTGTACCCCCTTGCCACAGAGGGCTCACAGGTAGCAAGAGGGTTGTATAGCCAGCTCTGCTCCAATTACATGCATTGCATACGGTATGTTCAATAAATTACTCTGGAAATAGTGTAGATGAGGGTTAGTTCAGTGAGGGTGAGGACACAGGATCTTGTTAGATGGAGGGGATGGCAAAGAATCTGCTACACAGAAGCTAAAATATGAGCACAAACAGTAAGCATGAAAGTATACTTAAAGATTGATTTTTAACTGTGGTGTGTGTGTGTGTGTGTGTGTGTGTGTGTCACTGCAGAGGAGAGAGGCATCAGATTCTTTTCTTTTAGAGCAGGAGTTACAGTGGTTGATAGCACTTTGTGAATGTTGGGAGTCACTCGGGTCTTCTGTAAGAGCAGTACAAGCTATTAATCACTAAGCCATTTCTCTAGCCCATGAAATATAAATAACTTTAAAGAACAGAGTTATAGCACACAATAAGTGTGTGTTGTCCACAAAAATACTATATAAAATATTGACTAACATTGACTAGTTTTTTTTAAAATGAATAATTATGGAACAGATAATTCATAGAAAAAAGGTTAGTGAGTATATACACAACTTACTCTTATTAGCAATGGAAATATTTCAAATTAAACAATAGGTGTTACGGGAGGTCCTCCTACTCCTCCCACCTATGTTTTAACCTATGAGGGCCAAGCAGTTTCTTTATTGCTTAACCAATGAAATCAACAGATTGATATATGACACTCCCACATCAAATAGTAAAACCTTTTTAATATATGTAAATAAAAAGCTGCAAACTCTAAATAGCAAGGGCTATAGGAGGGCATGCCCTATATGCTGCAGTTGCACAGAAGAACCAAAATCTAACTGCAAAAGGTTTTGAAAAGCAGTGCCTGGAATGGGGAGATGGCTCTGTGGGTAAGTCACTGGGCAGGCATGATGACTTGAGTTTCCATTACCAAAACCTACATAGAGCCAGACATGGTGATACATGTCTGTCATCCTAACACTCTTCTAGTGAGATGGTAGGTAAGGACAGGAGTACTATCCAGAGCTCATGAGCTAGCTAACCTAGCAGAAAACAATACAGGCTTTCTCAAACAAAGCTGGAGAGGAGACTGACACACCAGACTTGTCCTTTCTCCTTCAGATGCTCGCCATGGCACACATGTGCCTGCTCACACACCACACATACTAAGATTTTAATGAAGCAAAAACTGAACTGATAAATACATATTTAGTTTATAGACATGTAGGCATGCCTCACCTATGTATTTCTTCCTACACTTACACACGTGTGTGCCCCTGCACAGGAGTGTGAACGCACGTATAAGATAATGAGAAGCTAAACACAGAGTAAAGGGTGCACAGTGAAAATCGTCCCTCACACTTCAGACTTCCCAATGGCCTCTAAAGGCAAAAGTGACTCAATAATATAAATCACTTGTAGTTACTGACATGTTTTGGCAGCAAAAGAAAGTTGGGCTGAAGTCCTGGAGAAAGGACAGGGGAGGAAGCAATGGGCAGGGTCTGATACACTGTGATCACTAGAGAGTTTGCTTATACAGATGCACGCAGAGAACACTTTTTTTAAAAAGCATTCTCTCCTACTTAACCAACGTCCTTAGCTGTGCCGCCTTCAATATAGAAGGCTCTCAGTCTCTGCTGTTCTAAGTCATGCAGGGATCGGCTCCCTCACACTCTTCTCCGAAGTCACATGCTGGTGCATCTGCTGGATATATTCCTAGAAATAGAACTGCTGAGTAGGAGCTGGCCAGACAAAACAAACGCAGAGCAGGACAAAAGGAAGGTGGTTTCCTGCAAAAACAGTGGTGCCCAAGAAGGCAGGCAGCTGCCAGGAAAACACACACTGCTGAAATGGCTAGGGTGCAGCCAGGAGATCATGGCTGTAAAGACATTCATTTGTGCTAACCGGGATCCCGTTATGCCAAAGAATGCACATGCCATAATGAGACGAACATTGAAACGGCCCTTCTTGTGGAAGAACAGTGATAGGCTGGCCAGGGTACAGGGGATCCATTAGAATGCAGCCACAGCAGCTGGGGAAGAAGCAAGACTAGTAACCCACTATGCTGCTTACCCTCCTCAGCTGCCTGTTGACTTTGCCCAATTAGCCTCAGAGCAGCTAATCCCTAACAGGGAACCTCCCACTCCTCCATCCTGGAATGCAGACACACCCTTCCTAGTGCTAACTATCAAAGAACTAAAGAACTGAGAGGCATATTTAAAATCATTCAGTCCCCAAATCATTAAATGTTTAACTGCTTTCCACTTTCTTAAACTCTGAGGTCACAGAGAATACAGAAATTACAAAGTGACCTTGCCATCTCCCAAACAGCTAAGAGTAGAATGGGAAGCTCTGGTGAAGATCTAACACTTTTCACTTTCTTTTTTTTTCTTTTTTTTTAATTTAATTTTATTTTTATTTATTTAATTTATTAATTATTTGTTAAAGATTTCTGCCTCTTCCCC
>NC_022009.1:74635344-74643217 GCF_000317375.1 Microtus ochrogaster
TATCGGGAACTCACCAAGGCCAGTTGGCCTGGGTCTGAAAAAGCATGGGATAAAACCGGACTAGCTGAACATAGCGGACAATGAGGACTACTGAGAACTCACTTTTCACTTTCTATTAAGCTTGTCCGAAGACCTGACACATTGTGTGTAGTTCCCTGCCAGACCTCTGACCACAAAGCCAGTACTGGGAGTTTAAGATAAGAAAGAAAGGGGCCAGGCAGTGGTGGTGCACACCTTTAATCCCAACACTCGGGAGGCAGAGACAGGCCTGATCTACAGAGTGAGTCCCAGGACAGACCCCAAGCTATAAGAAATCTTGTCTTGAATAACCAAAAAGAAAGCAAGACAGTGTCACAGTGAATCTGGAGATGATGCTGAGACTTGTGGTTTAAGACAGTGACATTTATCCTGTAGGAAGGGTATCATCATCTCTACTGACCACACCAAAGCCAAGAGAGGCTGCATACCCAGCTCACAATGAGTCAATGAGAGACAATACCAGAGTAAGACAACAGGTCCCATTGCACCTAAGAACCTAGAGGGAGGGCTTGCTGGATGCCATGTCCAGAGTGTCGCATTGCACAGGGAGAGTGAGAGTCGCCTATCCCCAACAAGCTCCCAGGGGACACCGACACTTGGGCTGGGACCACACTGTGAGAAAAGGTTCACAAGAACAATAACCTCTACCTGATAATTAGCATATACTATAGACTATGGAAATCTCCTCCAATGTTTTTCTAGTACTTTCTAAATTTAAAATATTGAGAAAACAATGGTACAAAACATATAGGGTCCTCCTATTTCTATATGTTTGTAAAAATCAACAGATAAGCATCTACTCACTAATAAAGCCAGTAGGTGGAGGTACAAAGTTTATGCCAAAGTTTTCAAAATTCATAAAATCTACTCCATAGATCTAAAACTTGGGAAAGTGAGACTGAATAATTTAAAAAAGGCTTATACACCTCACTCCTTTAAATAATCCTAAGAATTAATAAACCTACAAGCAAATCACAAACTAGAAGTATACTTCATCTAGTGACAAAGAATTGAAATAACGTTAAGACTGATGAGAAAGCATTTAATACCATCTTTGGAGATGCACAGAAAAGGAAATGTGAGGTTCGTAAACACACACTGTTTATTCTTACTGGTAATGAGAACAATTAAATACAAACACAATAAAAGAGTTTTAGCTTTCCAGGGCTTCGACATAGTACACAGCAACACTTTGCACACTGTGGGGAGAAGTTCCATCATCTTCCTTCCTTTCCTTCTGCTTTGATGCTAAGAACAGGGTAGGTTTTAATAAGAAAGAAAAGCATTATTTTTTGAAAGCCATGAGAAGATACTGGGGCTGAAACATCAATTTAGGGTTCATTTCCATTTCCATCATGCAGCAAGCATTCTCTTGATTTTAATGATAGTTGTATCCTATCCGAGTCGGAATTGGAGCTTAATTTACATAATCCCCCAAAGACAGCCCCAGAATTCCATTAAAGGTCACCTTACTTTCCCCTGCACACACCAGCTTCTAATCTGCTCTTTCTTTCCCCTCCATTGTCCTACCCCGTGCTTTGGTAAAGCTTGCTGCTCATTATACTTTCATCTCAAATAGAAAATCTTTCAGTTTTGGCTTTCCATCCTACTAAACTCCATTCCAGTCTGTATTACTTCTCCTCTTCATGTTATAGTAAAAGATTAAATAGTCATTTACTTTTTGATGTGTGTAAAATTGAAATCGAGACTCCAGAAATGCTCTTTGGAAGTCTCAGAGCGCCGAGAGGTGAAGCAGGAGAGGACTGAGCATTTACTACCGCTGGCCCCAGCTGCATATTAAAATCAGGGATTGCAGCGGGATCAGGGAGGAAAATTTATTTGTGTAATAAACAGAGTAGAAAAACTCCCTGGTTCCCAGGTGTCCTGCAGTGGAGCACAAAGCTAATGGCTTGCTGGTTAGCGTACCTCAAATATACAATTTACTTGTCTGGAATAAAATACTAACAACTGTCAGTCTCTTAATACAGAAAAAAAAATCAATCCTTTTCTCTCAAATTCTCATTTGAATCACAACCACCAGGATGCTCAATGTCAAAATCTTACATTAGTTTTTTTCAGTGAGAAATACTGAGACTCTGATACAGCGTCACTCTAAAGGAGAAAACTCGGTCACTCTTGTTTTAATGGATACTTTATGATTAATAGTTCCACCAACAGATATTTTCTGATTTCACAAAACAGCAAACATATGCTTGATTTCAGAATGAACAGTTAGGAGCAGTGGTGATGCAAGATGCCTTTAATCCCAGCACTCGGGAAGCTGAGGCATGCGGATTTCTGTGAACAAGAGCTAGTTCCGGGAAAGGCTCCGAAGCTATAGAGAAACCCTGTCTCCAAAAAAAAAAGCAAAAACCAATAACAACAACAAAAAACCCAGGATGAACAGTTAGAACCCAGGGGTCACTATTACCCTGAAAGACCTGGATGAATCCAGACCTCCCCAGCAAGAAGAAAATAGCCAAAAATCCAAGCAGGAAGAGAAGAATCAAAAATCTAGGATTAGCCGGTTCAGTGACTGTGTTTCAGGAACTAGCTAAAGATAAAGTTAGATTGTAATCTTGAGAAACGGGGAGTTTCCCCCTTGTGATTTTAGGAACTAGCTGATTATGACCTTGAGTGATCCTGAGAGTCAGGGAGTTGTCCCCTTGTGACTTTTTGGGACACCTTCCCTGCCTCTATTATTGGGCTGTGGTTTCTTCCTATAAAAACCCCTTCTCCAGGTCACTTGGGGGTCGAACTCTTCCCCTTCATGGGTTCTGAGTCTCTGCCCCAGTGCACTGGTTCCCATCTCACCTCACCATTAAAGCCTCACGTGATTGCAGCAAGGATGGTCTCTCGTGAGTTACTGGGGGGGGGGGCGTGTTATCCCGAGACTTGAGTGAGAGTCTCCCCAGCACTGGGGGTCTTTCAACCCAAGACATTATTATATACACAGGCATTCTTTCCCAGTAAGCTAGACCACATGAGAATGTTTTCCCTAACAGTATATAAACTGAGGAGTTATGTTACTTTAAAGAAATAACTCTTTCTGTACTGCTGGGTTGGCCCTGCACTGACAGACTGTGCTAAAACAGCCAAAAGATATCTGTCATTCTGATGCTACAGAGCTTAGAGGGGCCAGCAGTAAAGACAGCATAGGTTGCCCATCTGCAGATCTACTGCTTTTGTTGGGCAGAGAAGTTTAATATTCTCTTTTCTGAGCCTATGGCGACTTCCAATTTCAAGTGCCCTGGGGGAGCTCTTGAAGCTTAACTCTTCTTGCCCAGCTCAGATCAAGGGTCTCCTATGTCCATGTGTGCTCACACGGCTGCTAGCATTTCAACACTCAACACTCCTCTGTTATGGTTTTGGTCCCTTTAAGAGACAAGCCACGCCCACTCCCTCCCCAATCCGCTGAGGCAGGCTGATCTTGAGCCTGAGCTTGCTCTCTTTTCCACCTTCCTCTCGGAGAGGCAGCTTCGCTTCTGCCTCTCTCCCCTCTTCTCTGCTTTCCCCTTCTCTGTCTCTTTCTCCTCTTCTCTCTCCCTCTCTCTCTGTCCCCCCCTTCACCCTTCCTCCTCCATAACCCCCTGAATAAACATTCAACCTGACCCTGCATGTAATGTCTATCCATGTTTCTGTCTTCTGCCCGCCATGTGTCTCCCTGCCTGGAACCAGCCATTGCTCGGGGACCAGCAAGCAGCCTTCTCTGCCTGGGGCCCACTGCCTGCTGCCACATGGCCCGCCACCACTGCTCTGAGACCAGCAGCCATCTCTGCCTGGGGCCCACTGCCTGCTGCCACATGGCCCGCCACCACTGCTCTGGGACCAGCAGCTGTCTCTGCCTGGGACTGGCTGCTCCCAGGGCCCGCTGTCTGCCACCACATGGCCCGCTGCCACCATTTGGAACCTACAGCATTTCTGCTGCCTACTGCCTTGGGGATCTTGCAGTATTTTTTAAAAAGAACAACACCCTCTGCCTCAGCCAATGTAACAACAACGGATGCATGATTTTCCTCTAAACTGTTGGCTAAAATTAGATGCATGTTTCATACTCCCTATTGATTGAGTTAAAGAAACAAAAGTCAACCACATAGAATAAGGGTCAGCAAACTGTAGCTCATAGGCGAAACGTAGATCGAAATGTATTTCCAGAAATAGTATTTTATAGGAAATGTCTCTTCATATAACCTTTCTTGATATGGTACCAAAGTTCAATATGTCTTCTAGATAGCATGGCTTATAGAGCTGAGAGTATTTAATAAAAGGCTTTTCATAAAAAGTATGCTGATCATTGCTATAGAGATAAGAAAGAATAGGCAGTGTAGTGCTTTACAGACATGAAACTATATGCAGGAAGACAAGAGGCAGGAGCCAAACTAAGACATAGGCTGCATCAGAGCATGAGTGGAGGAAGTTTGAAGTGATTCTTTCTCTTTTCTTGTTCAGGAATTTTGTCGTCATATTTATACCATCACTGCTACCACTAACGTCATAAAGGTTTCCCACTGTGCATATCTGCAAGTTGTATTTATTGTTGAATTTAAGCCATCATGCGTTGACCTTTGAATATAGTGTGAGCTAAAGATCCAGCTTCGATGTTCTGCAGATTTATCATTTATTAATGACACTGTTCTTTCCTATTGGGTCTTCTTGGCGCTCTCCTCAGAGATCAGTTGAGTGTATGTGTGTGGATTTGCTCTTAGACCTTCTACTTGCTTCCATTCCTCTACGCCTGTCTCTAAGCTATTAGAGCACAGGCCCTAGGCTGCACCTCTCCCTGTTTCAGAAATCATTCCATCCAGGCCGCATGCAGCTTTCTCTGAGACAGCCACACTGTACTGTGGTGTTGTGGCTCCTTTCCCTCAAGGCTGCCAGATAAGTCTATGGTCCTGCCTAATGCCTGTACAAATAAGAAAATTCACATTGTTTTCCAGGTTTCTGAATGTTGCTCTAAACATTTCAAAAGAGGAACAGCAGTCAATGGTAAACTTGAATATTAACAGGAGTTGCCCAGTTGAGAAGTGCTGGCTCTCCCTCAGCTGTTACTCAGGATGAAATATTTTTCTTAAGTTTTGTTTCAAGAAGGTATTTTTTTTTTTTTGGTTTTTCGAGACAGGGTTTCTCTGTGGCTTTGGAGCCTGTCCTGGAACTAGCTCTGTAGACCAGGCTGGTCTCGAACTCACAGAGATCCGCCTGCCTCTGCCTCCCGAGTGCTGGGATTAAAGGCGTGCGCCACCATCGCCCGGCTCAAGAAGGTATTTTTAAAGGCAATCTTTGGAGCATCCTACGGTGATAATTACACTTATATGTCTTTTCAAAATATTTGACAGCTTACGTTACTGTGGGTAGAAGAAAAATAAAAATCAATATTTAGTTCAAAGGAGTGCACAAAAGTTAATATTCTCTATTTCAAGACAGTATTTCTATTTGACTTGGAGTTCATATTTTCAGAATGGCCTACTCCTAAGAATGTGATTGGATCAACAGTAAAGGAGCTCATATGTTAATGGTACCACCTCTGGGTCTGCTAGTGAACATCACACTCCATAGAGCCCTTCACATTACATGCCCAAATTGGTGGACGAGGAGTGGTACCCCAGCACCAACCTGAGAGATGTAAAAGGATGCCCACAAAAAGTATCTACAGTCAGAAACTGGTCACTGTATCTTAAAGATCACCAAGGAGGTGTGAATGAGGGTCCCACCAAATCAGATCATTTCAGACTCCATGTTGGAGAAGTGTTTCCTATGTAAGCTGAGCCACTATAGTTCCTCTCTGAAACACTTCAGACACATCCTGTCACAAGCAACCAAAAAAAGGACGTGATGTCTGTAATGCAAAACTGTGAGTGGATGGGAGCAGTATGAGAAGGTTATTCAATATTCATTTTCACTTTTGTTTCTATGAACAGTCTATCTTGAATTTCTGTGAGTAGTTTATATAGATTTCATACCGCTGTGGCCCCATACTGTATCCATAGATACTTTATGTATGTTACTCCTAGGATCATTATTTAATAAGTAATTACAGAATTTGTCATGTGAGATGCGCTAGTGTAATACAGCAACACAGATGTGCTAGTGGAACCCACACATGGAAAATAGAAGTTCTTAAAGAAAATCTCAAGTGTCTGGAGAATGTTTGAGAAAAAGAAGCTATACTGCAACTGCCTTCCTCATGCTTTCGAGTTCCTTCTATGAGATGTAGATTAGAAAGACAGATAACAGATATATCTATATTTATATATCTTTATCTATATGTATGTATATATAGAGAGATATATGTCTAGGAGCATGATCAGGGATAGGCAAAAAGAGGAAGTTCTCATTGTCTCAAATGTTCTAGGAGTATCTGTACATCCAGGAGTATCTGAACATTCCATAACAATCATGTAATATTTTGCAATTAAGAAGGAAACTAAGACCTTTCCTCACTTTCTACTTCTACCAGTTTTCATCAACATAGCCCAGCTCCTTAGGCCCACGACATACCACCCCTCCTGTCTGTCTGTCTGTCTGTCTGTCTGTCTGTCTGTCTCTCTGTGTGTGTGTGTCTGTCTCTGTCTCTCTCTCACACACACACAACACACACATATACACACAATCTCCAGAAGCTTTAGCACATCTCCCTAGTAACGATTATCTTGTTATACTGTAGCTATTGTTTTGCTATAAACCTTATAAGGGGTAAGCATTATCTATGAGCTTTAGCCTTTCTAGCCAACCCTGAAACTCAGTAGCATCTGGAAAACTGTAAATACAAAGCAATCATTAAAGAACAATAAAAATCACAACTCCAGCTAAAATCTGGTATGCAAAAACACATACTAGGTCCTGGGCATTGTACTAACCACGTTATATCAGTTGTTTCATGTGATTTTTGAAGAAGCTCTATGGAGTATATGTTATGACAATGTCAAGTTTACAGATGAGGAAAATTAGTTTTGGAGGACTAGGTAATTTGTCAAGGTAACATAGTAAGAGGCACTTCTGAAATCTAAATCGAGATAGTCAGAATCCATTGCATATGCCCATAGCCTCTCTTCCACACTGAATGAATAAGCAGGCAGCTCTGCAAGAAAGAATAAAAATGAAGATTTTTGTTCCTAAAGAAGAACTCTGCTTAAGAGACAGGAGATGTTAGAATACAAAACCTTTTAGGGAAACCACTGGCAGGGAAGGTGGCAGACCACCACGGTAATAAGTGCCACCATGAGAGGAAAAGGCAAATATATCTAAAAGGTTCATGGACTCTCAGTAAGTGTCACATCCTCTAAGGGCAACATTCAACTATCTAAAATAATCCTTGTGTTGCTAAATTGATTGCAGGAATGCTTTTGAGATTAAGAAGTGGCATTTTAAAAAGTTATTTACCTTGATAAAAATTAAGACCAACATAGTAAAAGCCCTCCTCATTATCAGAAAGAAGTGTCAATTGCAAAAACATTATCTTTTTTATTAGCAACTTCATTTTATGCATATTTAACAACATAAAATAAATAATCTCCTACTTTTTTTTATTGAGAAAAGGAAAAAAATAGTTTCCCCCTCCTCCCAGCCTCCATTTCCCTCCCCCTCCTCCCACCATTCTCCCCTTTCCCCCACTCCTCGTCCCCTCTCTCTCCAGTCCAAAGAACAGTCAGGGTTCCCTGCCCTGTGGAAAGTCCAAGGTCCTCCCCCCTCCGTCCATGTCTAAGAAGGTGACCATCCAGACTGGCTAGGCTCCCACAAAGCCAGAACATGAAGCAGAATCAAAACCCCGTGCCATTGTCCTTGGCTTCTCATCAGCCCTCATTGCTCGCCATGTTCAGATAGTCCGGTTTTGTCCCAT
>NC_022009.1:74649487-74670350 GCF_000317375.1 Microtus ochrogaster
CTCTGGGTGGGTAGCCTTAGTGTAGGAGCTTAAAACTGTTCTTGAGCACTGGTCCTAGCATACAGCAGGGCAGCAATCTCCTACATTTATAACTCTACAAAGGCAAGGATTGTCAAAAACTTGTAACTCTTTAGTAAGCAAGAATTCTACATTGCAGTGATAATTTTGGTACTGTGTTAACTAAAATCCAAGATATTTAATTTAAGTGCTCAAATCCTTATCATCCAGTAGCATCAATGGTCAGAAATCAGCATTAAATTAGAATGCACAATGCCATTGAGATGCAGAAAAATTCGTGGAACAAACTCAACCAGGCTAGAGGATCTTCGGGTTTTCTGAAAACCTTCTGTTCAGGTTATCAATAAATAAGGACAGGGTACACATAACCTCTGTTCTGTCAGTAACCACCCATTCTGACCCCATTTGAGAACTGTAACTCCATTAGCTTGTGTGCTCCAAGACATTTCACCCACCAGTCTTTACCAGAGTCCTGAACACAGGCTTCTTTTCATATGGCCTTACTTTATGGACAGAAAGCATCTCTGATTTCACATTGACAGAAAAATCCCAAAACCAACGGATGCTCTTCAAGGACAGCCATGCAGACACATTGGGGCTCTATTAGTCTGAGCTGGTATACCAACCACAAAGATGTTATTTAAAAAGCATCATGTAGTTTTACTGAGGAAAATTCAATTTGGTTCTGCTTTTTTCTAAGAATGCTTAACCATTTGCTGGAATACAGGGTGACTCAACAATCCGTGATAGGCCAACATTGATTTCCACATCTTCAGCAGTCCATTTAAAATCAACAGCTTTTAAACGTTTAATTTCGAGTGATTCAATGGATTTTTATTTTGCTAATACCAGAGTTATTTTTAATAAATGAGGGTGTTTGGATGTTTTCTAATATAGTCTTTCGACTGGGAAAGCAATTATTATGTAAATGTTTTTCAATGAAAAAAGGCCCATGATTGCCTGCCTCCAACAGCTCTGCAATGTCAATTTAGTTTTGAGACAGTCTAACACTGGAAACTTGAGCAGCTCTGGCTGACAGTGATGATCGCAAACATAACTAACACTTACCTTTTTCCCTCTGCAGAGTGACATGGTTCAAGTGATAAACTGTATGGTTAGCCTGTTCATGGGGACTAAGAAGAATCCAGATACTTACTACAGTGGCATTGCTAACTATATGGAACTCAAGATTCTAGAAGAGAGGACGTGATACAAGACCTCTCTGTTGACTGGCCTGAAATCTGTGAAACAGACATACAGTTATCTCTATAGGCAAAGTTTATACTTTCGACATTTCAACTGTGGCTGACTCACGATGATGTCCTTTACATTGCGGGGGAGGTGGGGGGAGATAGTTTTCCTCACCGTATGCTTTTCTACAATAGTGCTTCTGTAAGAGTCATAACAAATTAACATAGAAAGCAAACAGCTATGGTGGAACTAATGAGTATGGCTAAATAGGACTTTCATTAGCTTCTCATTGCTACTGTTATGGATAAGCATACACTATGAAAACAAGTTTTCACCTAAGAGCTTCAGAGACTCAAGAGAGTCACCTTGTGATTTTAACCAATATTGACATTACGTTACAAAATCCAGACCCTTCAACGTCTCCTCATTTCCAATCTTAGGTATTGGCAGAACTTACTGAACAAATACTTCAAACTCTATATTTTACTTTGTCAATATAAATCATAATCAGTGGATTATAAATAATGTGACTGCTTTTATCTGGGTCACTGGAAATAAATCAAAGTAGTCAGCATGCATGCCGTGAAGAAAGGCACTTAACTATTCTCCTGAGCAGCTTGACTGCACTTTGCCGAGAGAGACCGCTCTTGGGGTGGCAGAGCCATGCTGTTGCTGTTTACCCTTTTTGCATACAGCAGACAACAATCCTTCAAAAACACTTGGCTGGCCAACAACTGAAATAAATCTGAAGTCCTTGCCTGGGCCCACGAAGCTCTACAAACCTCTAAGAACGTATCTGTCATGTCAACTTTCTACCTTCTACCTTGTGCTAGCTTCTTGCAAGACCTTGAATTCTCACGTAGTCTGTTTCTATTTCAGGCGTGCATTGGCTGTTTCTTTGGTTTGATTATCTTTCCTTCAACGTCTCCTTCCCTTAATTTCCAAATTTTAGGGAAGTTTTCAGGGACTATTTTACCTCAGCTCCACCTCTTTTCACTTCTACTACTCCTCCGTGGTTACCTCCACGTGTTCATCAGGCGCAAGTAGATTAAAGGCACACGCCTTTAAACCCAGCATTTGGGCTTTAGAGGTAGGCGGAGCTTTAACAGTTCAAGGTCAGCCTGGTCTGCTGAGTGAGTTCCAGTACTGCCAGATCTGTTAATTAGAGAAACCCTGTCTCAAACCCCCCAAAAAGTATTTAGGTGTTTAAACTTCTGAAACTAAAACTAAAGTCCATATTTCTTTGACTTTTAAATACATTCCCTCTGAGAAGTATATTTTGAGTAGTTTGACAAATATAAATATATAAAAACTTTCTTTTTAGTCTTTGGGACTAGTTAATTTTGGTGTGTGATTTATTTATATTTGTAACATCTCTTAAAATAGAAATTCAAAAAAGCTTTCTGGGAAGGAAATTATAACTAAAACCAACAATAACTCCAATCCCAAATTTTATAACTGATATTTCCATTTCATCCTATTTAGCCTACAAAATTTAACAGCATTTGTGAACAAGGGTATTCTTCATAGCAATTCAAGAGAGCCAAACGATTTCTATAATTAAAAGCAAAACTTCTAAAAATTAATCTTTCTTAGGGAGCAGAGTAAAAGCCACTACTGAAGAGAACAGATTTCGGTTTCAGTGAACTGAGACTTGAAAAGGCAATGCTAAGTGATTGCTACCTGCAATGCTCTACTCTGTGGCCCTCTTGGTACCCATCATTCCTATGAGTCCCTTACAACAAGTTCCTTTTAACTATAGGGTGCTTTCCCAGTCACTTGGTCTCCTGAGCCATGGGAGCCACACCAGGGAAGGACACTTAACCCCAAACGCAACAGATCAGTAGGTAGACCAGCAGTCCATCTACCGTATACATCCTAAAGCTGTACTTCAGATATAGGAAGTTTTCTTTCTCTCTCTCCTTAAGAAATATCAAATTCTTTCCAAGAAAGCAAATATTGAAAATTCACACTTGATTTTAGCTTGTCTCCTAGGAAATTCATTAATATCCATGGGAAAACAGGACCAGTCTCCCTTGTCAGGAGGGAGGGCACTGTCAGGCTAATGACCCCTTGTGGCTGACAGGCAGCATCTTCGTAATTTTTTTCTTGGCATGGAATTGCAAGAAAGAGATCACGAACAAAAATAAGTAAGTTTATAAGGGAATGTTTGTTATCTAATTGTCTGTCCCCTGAACACTTTTCAATAGTGTTAGAGACCACTGAAGGATCACACTAACTCAAAGCCAGGAAGCCTAGGGCAATTAGGTGCTAACGTGTCAAAGAGAAGGAATGCCCTTTTTCCCCTTCAAAGACACTAAGCCATAAGAATGACTACTTTTCTAATTAATCAACAAAAAGACTTTCCACTGGAAACACCTTGACTCTATGTCCTTTCTTCTTTTCAGTCACTCAGTCTCCATGACTGAGGCCCTGAAAGGTGGACAATGGGGACACAGACCCTGGCATCCCTTTGCAGGCTTCTCTGCTCGGGTTTCAACAGTATCCAGGAAGAAGGTGAGCCCAACCCTGGCCCAGCTGCCTGCCTCTGGCTCTGGGTCTGCCTCTGCTGTATGACCCCAATGTAGATGCACGGAGAGAGAACAATGCTTCATAGCTCCTCGGGTCTGCAGTGGAGTTTCATCTTGTGCAGACTTCTGTGATCTCACATTGCTGACTAATCAGCTAGTGACTGATGATGAGAAATGGCAACGTTCACTTTGGATTATAATGAAAAAAAACCCTGATTCACTGAAATTACTAATTTTGTTAGATTACTTTACATGAATAAATTGTGTTTGCTTTGTGTCTTCTTTTGTTGTGTAAGATTAATTTTATTGAGATGTAGTTCACATAACATACAATCTACCCACATAAAATGTACAGATGAATAACTTTTCATATGCAACTGTATGACTGTCACCACAATACGTTTAAGGACATTTTTATACTTCTTAAAAACAAGTAAATGACCTGTACCCATTAAAAGTCCCTCTATGACCCTCTTCCATGCCTGTGGGAAGTTAACCTGTGTTTTGTGCATTTATCTATTCTGGGAATTTTGCAGAAACAGAACTATATAATTTGTGGTCTGTTGTGACTCACTTCACTAGCTGAACACAAGGTTTTCAAAGGTGCTGACTCATTCCTTAATGAGACCACATCACACTCACACAGTCTCCAGACAATAAAGGTATGCTTGCATACTTCTACCCGGAGTGAGGGGTTTTCTGATTATATACCTGTCTCTGTTTCTGAAGGAAATCAGAATCCTGGGATGACTCTTGATAAAAGAAAAAGAATGCACCAGGTTCTTTGACCATAATGCATTTTTTATAGGAAGTGGAAACAAAACACTTTCCTACTAACCCACTTATTATTGACAGTGGTCTTCCCACCATATTTTACTATAAAAAAATACAGAAAAAGAGAGAACCCATGATAAGGCTTTGGGAGGGAAAAGTGGCTCAAGGGATAGGCGAGGGAACAGAGGTAGGTTTGATTGAAAGACACTGTATACAAGCATAAATAATTGAATAATTTTAAAAAGCATTGTTGAATTCAATAAGCAGTAAATATTATAGTATCAAGTATATTTTAATGAAAATCGCAGTATTTTTTAGTGGTAAAAGCAAGAGCAGGTCAGTGTAAATGTTTTTGACATCTGGAGAACTAGAGGATAACTGGGCTGGCCTCTGCTTTATTATCCTATCTTTGGCAATATCACACATCTGGAAAATTCCATCCTGAAGACACAATAGGTTACAGTTTAAAAAGAGAGACAAAAGACATCTTTTGTTAGGAAAAAAGTAGTTTTGATCTCATAGAACCCAAAATAGGTCTTGGGGACTCTGGGGATCCCCAGGCCATCTTTTCATAACTGCCGATCTCAATTCTGTTCGAAACTGACAGGGGCTCTCATCATTTCGCTTGTCTTGCTTGTGGAATCATTAACATCATTAACACAGGTATTTTTAGCAGGGACTTTTGGGTAGAAACAAGATCGGAAAACTTCATGAATATTATTTTCAAAGCACTTGTCTGCTCTATTGTGTACAACTGGCCATAAATAGGCAATCAAAATGACGTGCATCATGCACTAATATCTTTCTTGTCTATCCTCAAATATCGTTTATATTAGCAGGGGCAATAAATAAGAATTTGCTATCTGTTCCTCAAATTCTTGATTATTCCAGTGCTGTCTGCAGTTTCAACACTCATTATGAACCCAGAAGTGCAAGTTTCACTTCCTATCCACCTTGTCTCTCCCTCGATGGCTAAGAGTCCTGTCACTCTTTGCGTTTAGATTTTAAAATAATGAAATGCTCTTCAAATTTTCTAAAATGGGTATTAGTGTCACCATTAAAATTATTAAATATTAAAAATAACTGTGCTAGTTCTGGTACCTGAAAGCAGTGGTTGAATGTCCAGAGCATGTGGCGGATCCTGCCTTAACAGTTATCCTATGTTTTATAATCTAAGGACAATGGTATGCTCAGTAACTTCATACACACCTTCCATCCTGAAATGGTTAGTCATGTGCACTGAAGTAGACACCCAAGTGAAGTTTGTCCTAGTTCCAGACCCCAAGGCATTTTCTACTTTAATTTCAAATAATGACCCCAAACCAATTAAAACACAAGACTGTGAGCCAGAAGGTGGTGGCACACACCTTTAATCCCAGCAACTGTGGGGGGAGGGGGATGAATTGCTGTGAGTTTGAGGTTAGTCTGGTATACAAAAGGAGTTCCAGGACAGCCAGGGCTGTTGCACAGAGAAACCCTATCTCTGGTAAACAAAAACAAACAAACCAAAAAGCACTAGATTATAAGTTAAATGCAGTAGCCTAGGCACCTACCTTATAATGTCACCTTCAAGAGCAATCACTCTCTTAATGATCTTCTGTTCTGGGTTTTTAGGAGACCTAGGATTAAAAAAAAATAAGGTCATATAATCAGCTCTGTTGCCATTATTTTAGGGGGAAAAAAAACATTGTTCAACAAAATCAGCTGTAGTAAAACCATTGCAGAATTCTTAGCACCCATGGTATGGCATCAACCTTACTCGGGTTTCAAGTGATCTGAGATACTATTGAGATACTTATGCTTTTTAAAAGCTCTGAGAATAAAGAAGCAATAGTATAACTTAACAAAATGGGAAAACACAGGGACTACAGAGAAAGTTGGTACAGTCTGCCATTCCTAGTAGATAGAGGTGGAGGCAGCAGGAGCAGGATCCTTCCACAAACAGCAACCTCCAGGCCAGCCTGGGCTATATGAGACCCTGGAAAAAGTGAAACAGAAACCAAGACAGATAAACAACTCAGATATTAAGGGGTTAAGATTATTAAGTATGATGTTATTAAAGTCAAGTACATTCAAAGGATGTGTGTGTAAGAAAGCAGACATTTCTTTTAACCAATAACACTCTATAAAGTTTATGTCACTTTAAAATCAAAAGCGCATCATCCAGAAAACAATGATATATTTTTTAAAAAACAAAGTAGAGAATTCCTTTAAATCATATTGGTGTTTAGCGATTTGATGATTATAGAATTCAGAGAGATAAACAGTGCTCCTGGCAGTGAAAAGAAATTGATAGATTTTGATATAGTTAAAAGATATTTTCTATTTTAATCTCCTTTGTGATGAGAAAATTTTATTCAAAGACACACTGCTTAAATAAATCCCCAGCCCTCTTGGAATATGCACCCCAAGAGGTTCTTTCCTCGTTAGGCTAAGATTGATTTGAAAGGTCAAGAGAGTATGGGAACGGGATGGATAGAGCACTCGGAGATTTTCCTTGTGAAGAGGCTTTCTCATTCACCTTGAGCTCTTCTGTTCCAACTTTGCAGCCAGCCACATCTGTCCTGAACAACCCCGCAGAAACAGTCACAAGGGGAAGAACTCGCCTGCTAATAATGTCCCTTCAGTGAGCTCAAAAGCCTGTCCTCGGTGCCAGCCAAGCCTGGTGAAGCTGTACCCAGGGAGTCTCAGTTTGACTGCCTTTCTAGAGAAACCCTGAGCCAATGCCCCCACCTATGTTGCCCTCGGGAGATGAGCACCATCAATGTCTGTTGACTTAAGCTGCCAGGTACTGGGGAAATTTCTTCTGCAGCTGGACAGATAACTCCATCTTAATGTGGACAATCTCCTGCTGATAACATCTTAAACCCCCGATTTAACAGACTTGTCTCAAGGAGCAGATCATATATCATATAAATAATCGTTTAATGTGTACTTGAAAATCAACCAGAGATAAAATATTTTCATGCCAATTCATGTTTTGAATTAAAATGCTTTTTAAAAGGAAAGTAAAAGTATATAAACAGAAATAGAATTAGAAAAACTGTAAGTGTGTTCTGAATTAAAGGAGTTACAATACAATTTATATCCCATAATATATCTTATGGAGAAAATAAAATTATGTAAAACAGCTGCAATTGCTTTCACATGATTATGAATGTTCTTTATTTTGAAGGGAAATTGGATCAGAGTTTTGACAGGTCTCTTTAAACAAATTGAGTAACTGGTATTCTATAACTTTAGTGTCATTAACAGACAATTCTAAATCTAACTTGTGGGGTTCTGTTACCTTCGAGCTATGGAAATTGGGTTCTCTGTACAAGGCAACTTAAGACTACCTAGAAAATGGCTATCCACCTCTTTCATTCCAGTCTTTCCAGACCTTCTCTTAATCTTGCTGCAGCTGTCCTGCAGGAGCCCTTCCTTCCTCCCACCTCGATTCCCTAGGAACCCTACAATGATCTGGTCTGTCTTTTTAAGAGACAAGCCACGCCCATTCTTCCCCCTTCACTGAGGTAAGCTGATCTTCAGCTTCCAGCCCCAGTTCCTTCCTTTTCCATCTCTCCCTTTCTCTCTGTCTCTCTCTCTCTGTCTATCCCTGTCCGTCTCTCTCTCTCTCTCTTTCTCTCTCTCTCTCTGCCTCTCTCTGTTTTTCTCTCTTCTCCCCTTCCCTTCCATAACCTACTAAATAAATATCCAACCTCACTCTGCATGGAGTGCCTATCTGTGTCTCTGTCTCTTGCCCTCCGTGTGTCTCCCTGCCCAGAACCAGCTGCCTTTGGAGACCTATGGCATCTCTAACCCTTGACTCACAAGAACACTCTGTGCCAGGGACCCTAGAGTCACCACAGTTTTCTAGCATCAAGGGTAAGCAAAGAACAACCAGACATCAAACAAAGACAACATTAGGTAGCATCATACACTTTGATATATTATATACACATTTATTACATGCATTACAATTCCAGATACCTGGATTCCCGCGAAAGAAAGCACAAACGTGTAATCAAGAAAATATGCCTATTCAGGAAGCCAGCAACCCTGCAGTCATCTCTGGGAAAAGCAGTGTAGCTGGTGCACAAGACAAGGACTTGAAAATAACGATTATGACTGTTCCAGGACCTCCAAAGCACTTGAGTAAACGCCCTAACAAAGACCATGAAAAAAGGAGAATGGCATAGTGAAAACACTTCAAGACATGACAATAAAACTTAGCAAAGAAATAAAATCACTAAAGAAAAGCCAAAGTGAAATAAAAACGGAAACAAACTTCTTAGGATATAATCAAAAACTTCAGTAATTAAACCTCACCAATGGATTATAAGACACAGAAAAAAGAATTTAAGTCTTGAAGATAGGTAGAAGAAATGGATATCTCGATCAAAGAAAATGTTAGGTCTGAAAATCTAGGATCAAAGCATACAGGAAATCTAGGAAACTATGAAAAGACCAAGCCCATAAATAATAGGTATAGAGGCATGAGAAGAAACCCAGATCAAAGATAAATAAAGCATTTTTTTTAACAAAGTCATAGAAGTAAACTACCCCAATCAAAAGGAGGTTCTCATAAAGGCCCAAAAGCAAACAGAACAACAAATATACGGGACCAGAGTAGACACATAGCAATCAAAATTCTAAAGGTACAGAAATAAGAAAGGATACTTACAGTTGTAAGAGAAAAAAGACTGAGTAACATACAAACACAGACCTATTAGAATTATACCTGACTTCTCAATGGAGCCTCTAAAGTCAGAAGGGCCTGAACAGATATGCTACAGACTCTAAGAGACCACAGATGCCAGCCCAGACTACTATATCCAACAAATTATCAATCACAATCAATGTAGAAAGAAAAAATATTCCATGATAAACCAAATTTAAGAAACTTCAATCTACCCAGCTCTACAGTTGGCACTGAAAAAAGACTTCAGTCTGAGAAGGTTAGCTACACCCCAAAACACACAGGGAACACACAATCTCAGAAAAGTAAATAAAGAGATCAAAAGAATGATAAATAATCACCCATACCATAAGATCAAAATAACAGGAAAAAGTAGACACTGTTAGTTAATAACTCAATATTAATGGTATCGATTCCCCAATAAAAAAGACATACACTAACCCTGAATGAGAAAACAGGATCCATTTTTGTGCTGCATTGTAGAAATACAGTTTACCATCAAGGATAAGATACCACCTCAAGGGGAAAGGGTGGGAAAAGACACTTAAAGTAAATGGACCCAAAAAGCAAGCAGGTATGGCTGTCTGACAAAATAAACTCCAAACCAAAATTAATCACAAGAGCTAGGGAAGGACACTACATACTCCTTAAAGGGAAGGTGTTTGTCAAGAAGAAATTACAATTGTAGACATTCATACACCAAACATAGGGAGCCCAAGTTCATAAAAGAAACACTATTACAGTTAAAATTTCAACTGAATGTGTAAAAAAGAAGAGGAAGTCAGGAAGTATTGCTGTTATTACTGGACAACAGCATTAGTCTATAATTAGACACAAACAATGTACATCTGATTTCACTGGGGAGGCTCAGGAAGAATCTAAAACAGAAAGCAGAGAGTTGTATTATTAAAAGTCTTAATGGCCATATTTTTGGCTTATTGGCAATGTGACTTAGTAAATGGTAATCTTTTGTGTCATATGATGTTACCTAAAAAGAAATGCCCAATGCAGAAGTACCACCTGAACTAATTATAAAATTTCCACTTAAATTGAGGTAGGACTAACGCTAATGAGTAATGTAAAAGGAACCCCTGTTTGTTTTTTAAAAGTTGTGCCAACAATCTCTAGGCTTCTGAGATACTCAAGAAGTATTCTGTATTTTACAATAATTTGTATTTTATGATCATGATGCAAAAGAGAATGTATAAAGTGAGCTATCTGTATAATTAAAGTCTTATGAATTACTACTTTAAACATACCGATAAATTTCAATGTAATATTAAACTCATGAATCTAATCAAATAATTCAAAATGAAACAAGCTATTACTAACATTAATTCCATTACTGCTTAAAATCTATACCTATATTTTAATCATTAGACTGTTGAATGCATTACTTTGAAGTAAGTAGAGGTGGTAAAAGAGTTATTGCAGATTTGCATCATAAAAGTTATTAAACTTCTCTTTGTCTGAATTTTCTTGGCCACTTGCCTGTCTCCTAGCCAATGTGAGAAATAACAAGTGAAGGATTGGGTCTTATTTCAGGAGTACAATGCACGCTGCCCAATAAATACTCAAATTTGCATTTAAATTTGTAATTTTAATGTTTTCACAATAGGCAATATTTTATAGTTTTAATTTCTGGGACCTGAGTTACAAACATTCCATCTTATGCTCATGATTTAATCGGGCATGAGGTCTGGCTGAGAAGAGTAGCATTGTTCCTGTATTTCATGGGTGTGACACAATAAAGCTCCAATCAGAAGACACAGGGTCTCACAATGCCATGACAGGGTGCCCCTTGCAATTCTATGGAATTTCATTTGCTCTTATGATTAAAGAGTTGACATTTTAAAGTGGTGATAGGCCAAACACAGCTATGCCTTTGGTCACAAGACTCTCTGAAACAGATTTTGGTTCTGTCCTGTTTGCCTGGCTGGACTACTGGAAATCCATGTTTTATGGGAATAGAGTTAGGAGCACCTGTCTCACTCTCTCACTTCCTGACAGTACTGTATCTTGATGTCACAGAGATGCCTTCATCCTGGAACTAGGCATGCCTATCTTTGATTTGTGTTGAAATGAAAAGACCGCATTTCAGTGAGTTGGGTAGATTTGTGGTTCAGATTGACGAAGGTTATTACAGATTTAGCCTCCAGGTTACAATCAAATTGACGCCAGTATAGTGGCACATGCCTTTAATCCCAGCACTTGGGAAGCAGAGGCAGGGGGATCTCTGTGAGTTAAAAACCAGCCTGGTCAACAGAGTGAGTTCCAGGGCAGCCAGAGGTACATACTGAGACCCTGTCTCAAAAGAAAAAGAAATATGATGTGGGGAAGAAGAAAAAAAGAAGGAAGAAAGAAGAAAGTCACAGAAATCACATAGACCACAGTCAAATATAAACATGAGGTCTAAAGAAGACCATGTACTTAAGGGTTATTACAGTATATATCAGAGTGAGAACGTACAATCTTTTATTTATTTATTTTTAACTTTTTGCTTGCTTGCTTGTGGTGCTTGGGATCCCATCCCAGAGTCTTGTGTAAACTATGTCTACCATTGAGGAACACCTCAATTCCAGATTTCTAAATCCTGGTTCTATTCACCACTTTTAACCTCACCCATTTCTCCGGTCAAGTTGTCTCCTTGCTGATTGCAGCACAGCACCCACCTCCTGTAAAGGGGCAGCCTGCAGCCCAGAGGGAGGTGTCTGCTGTCACTGCTCCGCCTCATCGTGAGAAGGATTCTAACTGGAGGCAGCTAGTGCGGAGTGGCCTCTGATTATTACCAAGACGAGGTCAGACTGGGCATCAGCCAGAAGTCACAGGACTAACTTGGAATTGTGGCAGTGTTTTAGGTTTGCCATAGAACTTTTTCAAATAAACTGTAAGATAGACAAGCACATAGGAGACTTACATACAAATTCTAATTTCTTCTTCCTCTGAAAAATATAAAGAGAGCCACAATTCTTGCATGAAAAATTTCAGTGGAGCTGGGAAGTCAATAGTGCAAATCTGCCGGGGTCCCACAAGCCTGACCCACAGATGTTCAGTGGCTGAGGTTGAGCTTGGGGGATTTCTATAAATCCTAGCTTGACTTCTGATTGTGACATCACAGGGCCACAAAAGCACATGTGTAAATGCTATGGCTTGAGACTTTATTCTGAAATGGCTTTAACAAGGAGCAAAATCCCCAACGCCTCCAGGCATTATTACACTCCACTTCTCTTAGACCTGCATACACAGATTGTTATTTTGCAAATTCTCCCAAAAAGGACTTGTCATATTCTGTTGTAATAGAGGGCAAAACCAAACATCTTAAAGGCTTAGCTTATTTTTAGTACACAGTTAACTAAAGAAACACACAAACCCAATAACAATAGTGCGCATACTGAAGGTCAGCTTAGCTTCACTGTCTCTGATAGCAAGCATCAAATGGTACTTCTCAGCATCCAATTCTGTGCACTTGCTTCATGCTTGGTCATGTGCTCTTTCTGCACAGGCATGGCTGCATGTGCACGGCTATGCACACACACACGTTTTTAAAGAGACACTGGTAATACTGAGCACACTTGCATTAGCGCACTTACGGCTTTTAAATCAGAACAGCATGTGAGCTACCTTGCCCCTTGGGAACTTCTCTTTGGGTCATCAGAATGGTGTGAATGAAAGGAACTGCAGACTTTCCCTATTCTCTGGGAACATTTATAACCTTGCAAGTACAGAGCACCTCATTTCAGATGTTCTTGCTGCTACTGTAAGACGTTCAGTCCCTACCAACCACTAACACCTCAGAAAAGGTATTAGTCAAACGGCTGCAGCATTTACAAAGTAACATGCATACGGTGACTAGAATCCATGTTCATGGTCCAAATATGTCTTCTTTTTTTCCTTATTTTTTTTAAAAAACAATCTTTTCTCATTTTAGATACCAATCCCTAATTCCCACCCCCTCCCCTCTTCTCATTCCCTGCACCTTCCCTCCACCCACACCCCTTTCTTTCACTCCTCAGAGAGGGTTAGGCTTCCCAAGGGGAGTCAACAAAGTCTGTCACTTTGAGGTAGAACCAAGGCCCTTCCCCTTGCATCTAGGCTGAATAAAGTATTCCTCCATAAAGGATGGGCTCCAAACACCCAGTTCATGCACTAGGGAAAAATACTGGTCCCAAGGAAAGAGATATCTTGATTGAGGGAGCCATTATGGGACTAGTAAGAAACCCGACACTAGAGAAATTCCCAGGAATCCAGAAGGATGACCCCAGCTAGAATCCTAAGCAATAGTGGAGAGGGAGCCTAAACTAGCCTTCCGCTGCAATCAGATTGATGACTATCTTAACTTTCATCATAGAACCTTCATCCAACAACTGATGGAAGCAGACGCAGAGATCCACAGCTAAGCACTGGGCTGAGCTCCCAAAGTCCAGCGAAAGAGAGGGAGGAGCAATAATATGAGCAAAGGGGTCAAGACCATGAGGGGATACCGACAAAAACAGCTGACCTGAGCTAGTGAGAGCTCACTGACTCCAGACTGACAGTGGGGGAACCTACATAGGACCAAATTAGGTCTTCTGAATGTGGATGACAGTTGTATGGTTTGGGCAGTCTATGGCCACTGTCAATGTCTTCTATGTTTATGTTCTAGAAGGGGCAGGGGTGGCCTTGTGAAAAGTGCCTGGACAACAACAGGGGGTAATCATATGGGCAGAAAACTTCAGTGAGAAATAGAGACCTAAGCACTGGGGCATATGCTCTCTATTTTGTAGGGGGTAGGAGCAGGGAAAGTCTGACTTGTCTACTTTGGCCATTTTCACATTGCATGCCCTACCTGAATCAAGCTGTAGAAAAACCACATTTTTACAGGGTAACAGAGACACTACAATAAGGTTCCCAGTGGCAGGACAATTCTGTGTTTCAGACCTTAATCAAGGAAATATATTATGATAGCACTGACTAAGTATATGCTGTGGCTTATAAATGCTCTTGCTGTAATGTAAAATATTTCACTAACTACAATTAGTAGAAATTTAATAAGCAAGTAGTCACAACTGTTCTTATTAAAGTCAGCCTTGATTATGTAAAATCAATTAATGTGCATTATGACTATAATTTTTTTAATTATAAAGAGCTGCAATAGTTTGTAGTTGGCTATTTTGATACTTCAGAACAAGTGTCTTCATATCTCTACAAATATCTAAGGGATTTAATACAATAATAACAGTGAGATCATACCCACCAATGTTTGTTTATTAACTGCAGCAGTTCAAAGCACAGGACAACACAATGTTCAGGTGCTAAACACAATTACAGCTATATATTAACATCTGGAATAAGGGTTTGAACATGAATACATATATCACATACATGATATGTGTTTAATTCTACTGTATAATATGAACACATATCTGAAGAAATGTACTTCCAGCCATAAAGAAACATCTGCTGGAGAAAATGAAATTCCTTGGTTGACTTATTTTGCAAATCTGTTGCTTTTATACAGGGAATATGCTTTCAGTAGGCCATACATGTAGAGATGAAGAATTCTTAAGTTAAAAATCAATTCTACTAGACTCTCAAAGGGAGACCTTGACACTAGTGTTGTAGCCCCAAAGCCAGACACAAACATTGGATTGTTCGTTTTTTTCCAGTCAAGGTAGCCTTGAGGCCTACACTATCTAATTGACTATACCTATACTATACCTAACTGACTATACAATAAAGCATCATTATTTGACTATGGGATAAAGTAATATCTTTGAAAGAATAAACATCAGTCTAGCTACTACTTTGATTAAACCATTAGACTTCCAGATTCAGTCAGGTTGAAAAATTCTGCCATACATTTTTGTTAAGTTTGAAGAATATTTATGCCTTGAATCACCTAGAAAAGGAAGGCATGTGTTTTCAACACCACACCACATCCATATAAAAATGGCATATAAGAGGTAGGTCAACTAAAGTATGAAGTAGATTCTGGTATGTAAGACCTAACTCAGTACCTTAAAGCTGAATGCACGCAAGAGGTTAGAACTATGTGGGTAGGAGTCATCTGGAAAATGCTACTGGAATAAGGACCAGCATGTCACTAACACTGCTGACATGACAGCTTTCTTAGCTTTCTTTTTCTTTTCTTTTTTCTTTCTTTCTTTCTTTTTTTTTGTTTTTTGAGACAGCGTTTCTTTGTGTAACAGCCCTAGTTGTCCTGGAACTAGTTCTGTAGACCAGGCTGGCCTTGAACCCACAGAGACCACCTGCCTCTGCCTCCCAAGTGCTGAGATTAAAGGCGTGCACCTCCACAACCCAGTTTTACATGCCAGTTGTCTGTCTATGATGGTGAGTATACTCTGGCATTTGAGATGCCAAACTCAAGGCATGATGCACATGATGACGTCAGGAGAGCAAGAGCAAAGTCATTTAGGACCTTTTCCCTCAAAGACATTTGCTCTTCGCCTTCCTCTTCAACTATATGTATTTTCTAACCAGTAATATACCTGAAAGAGAACCATAATCTTTAGCTTTATGAATGCAAAGGCAACAACATGTGCATGGTAAACAATGTCCTTGAAGAATACCTGTGTCCACTGAGTGCCTGAAAGGGAGAGAGGCTGCTGTGTTACTTGTGCTCGTCACAGTTGCGCACTACATCCAAAACAACACTGTCAGGGGTCGCCAGTGTAATCCTCTGTGGTCACAGGAAATGGGAAGTATAAACTGATGGTCCCACCCCTTACCATTGTGACCCACAACTGAGATTAACAAAATAAAACTTTTCAGAAAGCAAATGTCAGGTAGGAGGATGTTTCAATGGTCACCAGCCAAGACTGAAAACCAGACAGGCTAATGCGCCTCCACAAATGTCAATGAAGGCTGTTGAATGAGAAACAGGGTCCTGCCCTGAGGCTGGCAGGATATAAATCCAATGAGGCTTAGAGCCTGTGTTGACAAAATGAAGAACCATAAGCAGGCTGTCTTAGTTACTGGTCTGTTGCTGTGACTGACCAAAGCAACACTGAAGAGAAAGCACTTAATTGGGGACTTGCTTACAGTTTTAGAATCATCACGGGGGGGGGGGGGAGCACAGCAGCAAGGGGGCAGGCATGGTTCTGGAAAAGAAGCTGAGAGCTCACATCTGGTCTGCAATATTAATGCAGAATAAAAGAGAGAGAAACTGGATCTGGAGCAGACTTCTGAAACCTCAAAGCCTACTCCCGGTGACAGATCCACTCCAACCAGGCCAATTCTAATCCTTCCCAAACAGTTCTATTAACTGAGGATCAAGCATCCAAACATATGAGCCTGTGGGGGCCATTCCTGTTCAAACCACTACACACGCAATTTGAATATGATTCAAATTGCTGCATGCATCTTTTAACTTTATTCTAAATTAAAAGGAATAAGATTGATTTAGTTTTCAGCTGGAAATTTAAATTTAGTAGTGACAATATAAAATTATATTTTTGCATATTTTATTTTTATGATGTGATAATTTATACCAACCCCATTTTATTTTTTTCCAGTGTATACTTACGGATTAATATACTCTCTAGTGACTTATGTCATATATATTATTAATGTTTCAACTGTGCTGCTAGATTCAGAATTGCCTAAAACTGCATTACGTTTACATGTGGAAAGACATGGAACTGCAAAACCACTGATAGTAATCTCTCTAAATGCTCACACTCAGCAGCAAGAGCCCTGACTCTGTGGAGATTCGAATTTAAGTAAAATATGAGACATTTTGCCTCGTTCCCATTCTAAACCTATTGAACTTATTTATTTTTAAAATATAGTACTATTGTTTTGCACACAAACTCTCAGAGTCCAATAACTAAATACAATTTGCTACCTAAAAAAATGCCCACTTTATGCCCCCAGTATCAAACTGAACAGCATCAGCAGCTGCATTGAGGAAAAAATCCACGGGGTTTAGGATTTTACGAAATCAATTTCAACTGCTCTACCCTGAAGACAGCATTATCATTTACTTGCTCAGCTTGACGGTCATAGATATAGCTCTAGCTGCTAAGTTTTCAGCAACTTAGAGGGATTTCTTCTGCTCTGGCTACAATAACTGGTGATAATTTACTTATGGATAATTTTAAGCTAATCACTCGAAGAAGCATTCTGTAAATGAGACAAGTAGAAAATGGCACCATTTTAGGTGACACATTAAAAATAGTTTTAATAGACTAAAGGAATTCTGGGGACAAGTTAGGGGAAATTTGGCAACAGATTATTTTCTAAGAGCCTCATTTTGTTAAACCGAGAGAGATAAAGAGCAGTGTTCAGGGAGAAAAAGTCAGATGAAGAAGGAGGAGCCTGGTGGCCATGTGTTCATTGGAAATGGAGCAAGTGCTCTGATTTCTCCACTGGAAGACAGATGCAACTGTTCATTGGCACATTCGGATCCTCGACATTTAACAGAGCCTCAGAGCTAGAGAAAGTTTGCTTAGATGCTGCTGTTCGCTGTCTCACAGCCATGCTTTCCCCTGCTAGGCTATGGAAAAGTTCTATTCTTTAACAGAAAATCAGTAGGGCAACTTATTCTTAGTCATGGATTGCAGAATGGCACTTGTCCTGTAGGCAGAAGTGGACAGACGTCGGTGATGGGGCACAATTTCATCGGTATGCAAGTTCTAGAAATGTCTTCATTGGCACAGCAAGAACAGTAAATAATAAAGAATACCTGAAAATTGCTAAAAATGGATCTTAAATGCTTTTACAACTAAAATGATGCATGTGAGGGACTGGATATGTTAATTAGGTTGATTGAATCATTTCACTGAATGCATGAAAATCATTATATTCTATACCAGAAGCCTGTATATTCTTAGTCAAATAACTTAAATACTGTTTGGAATATTCCTAGTTGTTTATATCTCATATAACTACAAAAGGAAACTTTATCACCAGGTCATGACCATACTTCAGCTTGCGAGAAAACCTTCCATGGGCTAGATCTGCCATGCTATTTAGTCAACTGTAGAGTAGACAGTAACAACCATAAAATGTGCTTAGGAATGGCTGTTATTATGTTAAAAATCCAGTATATTGAGACTGTAATTTGTCAGAATATTTTCCTTTCCCTCTTTCTTTAAAAGGCCCATACTGTGGCTACCTTTTTTCTGTCATTTATGACATTTTATTCCACATATTTACTTATCTTCTTAAAGGTGAACATGCGGTGTTGCCACCACACGTTGTTCCGTACAGAAAGCTGTCCTGATACCGGGTTGGGAGACACTGGTTAATGTGTGAAGGCATGCCTGCCTTCCTGAGCACCAGCATTCCCATTCTGTGCACACAGAGAACAGACGCTAATCTCTGCAGCTGTCATGGCGACGCTCTGCTCCCATTGTCCATTTTACAGGCTCTGAAACCACTCCACACTTCAAACACGACCAGCAAGAGTGTGTCTCCAAAAGGGAACGACAGTGGGAAGTTATTAAGTTCAAATGGAAGTAAACCTTCTCCTCGTGTGTGGATGGTACTCATAGGGGCCTCGTTTCCATATGGTTCGCACAGCTGAACCTTAATGAGCAGATCTCCGACACAGGGCTAAGAACCCTCATAATACTCAGATGCCTCCACAGTGGAGCACACCAAGGCAGAGCAGAATTAAGGGAAACAATTTCCAGCTGTTTTTACGTGTCTGTGGATTAAATATAGGAAGGAGGCTTTAATTTAAATAAAAGCACTCCTTGGGAGCATATGCTCACCTCCCACCATTCCTCATCAGAGTGGTTGAAACTTGGGAGTTTTGATTTGCTATAACGTGGGAGCTTTGCCAAGAGACACTAGCAAAAACAAACAAAGTGGTTAAGAACAATCCCTACATATATATATATATATATATATATATATACACACACACACACACACACACACACACACACACACATAATAAAATATATACAGTTTAACCTGCAGTTGAGTGAGTTTCTGGGCCATGGTGCCATGTTTTGAAATAACCACATGGACAGATGTTTTGATTCATTAAATGATTTAGGATGATTAAACTCTACTTAAAACTTGACAGTGTTAAACTCTACTTAAAACTTATTCCCTGGAATGTCATGGCTGTCTGGGAAAGACATCGTGAAGGCAAATAAATGTTCCTCACAAAAAAGTTCTCTGATTCAGCTGCATTTTAAACCAGAGAGTCCCAAAGTCTGCCGAGGCTCAGGGTGTCTCTCCACTGTCTCAGCTCTTTCTCGCGGCTGCCATCTGTCTGCTTAGCTTTTCCCAGCACAGTGCCCATCCCTCCAGGTTGTTCCCTGGCACCGAGATGCCTCCCTCCAGTTCTTTGCGGGACCGTGAGAGCCATGCATGGTCCAGGCCATTTCCAGTTCTTCCCAGAGAGTTCCCTCAGCTTCACCTCGCCACTTCCTTCACGTGTGTATCTTTCTCCATCACAAATGTCAGATAATGAGCAAATTTGATTTAGCCCTTTATTTTAAACACAATTATTTTACGATAGTGTTTTGAGCTATACATAGGTAAAATTTTTGTTTAGAACTTCTTTTACATTACACTTTCCTAAGACCTGATAGTGCCAAGCTTTAATGATTCAAACACAATATCTAAACAAGTCTATGCAGAAGCAGAAGTTAATTCAAATGTTTCTGTGGGAAACGGTATATTGCATTATTAATTTTTAACACTTAAAAACCTACCTACCTACTTTTCTTCATGTTGATCCGCTCATGTAGTCAGTCTTACTGTAGGATTGTTTAGTTACAGCTTTCAACAAATATATAACATGATTTAGTAAAAGAAAAACGTCAAAATGAAATTAAAAGTTATAACTCTATAGAACTCATGAGAGGACCAAAAATAAAGTGACCATATTTAAACAGTGTATACTATTTGAATTATATATTATATATTATAACTAATTAAATTATTATTAGTGACACTTTCCCAGCCTGTCACTACCTTTCCAAGTCAAACTCCTGTTTGAATTTGCTCCCGACAACCCCATCCAATCCCTTTCCAGTCCAAGAGTCAGCTGTTCACGATGCAGACTGTGTCGCTGTTGTGGCTGTGTGGACTTGACCTGCTGCTATTAACAAAGAGACTTAATTAATTATTTGCTGTTTTGACTGGCTATTTCATTTCACCTCCACCTTTGTTTAAGTGGTAAAAGGCTCAATTGTTTTATCACCTTAACCTTAGCTTTGGAAAAAGCACACAGAATATCTCAACTGCCAACTCATAAACTGCCTTGATCCAGAAGGCTGATTCTCAAGAGCAGAGCTCCTCCATGGCTTGTGCAGAGTCAGCTCAAGTAAGACAGGGACCTGGTGCCATCAACTTGTAAAAGATGCTCTTCGTTTTAATAGCGGCAATGGTTTGTACGCCAGTACTCTATGAGCAAAGGACACAAGAGCATCTCCATAGGCCTCATCACCACATTCACAGCTGGAAGGATAGTTTTGTTGAGAAAACTTCACACACGCAAAACACAGGGTGTTTATACTTTGAACACTGACATATGTAAATGAATGCTGCAACAGTTTCTCTAATTATCTTTGAGTTGTTCCCATTGTTTTGACCACACTAAGCTCAATAATATAATCACCCATTTCAACCCTCAAGAAAACCAAAAAAGAGCAAAGATGCAGTTTTGAAGTAAGGGTGAAAACCGATTTTACAATGTATGGGT
>NC_022009.1:74670505-74679385 GCF_000317375.1 Microtus ochrogaster
AGTAAGGGTGAAAACCGATTTTACAATGTATGGGTAAAACAGCACGGGTCACTGATAATTTAAATGTGGGACACTGCATTTTCTAGGAAGCTAGAGGAAAGAGCAAAATTCATGGAGAGTCTCCTGTCTCCATTTCATCAGCCCTGATGTTACAACTTCACCATCTCTATCCACTGCCTATTTGCTTCTTGAACCATCTCTCCCTCCCATCCATTTGATTGGTTGTCTACCTACCTACCTACCTATAACCCTTGTTTGCATAAGTAGACCATAAGATTACAGCGATGAAGTTTTAAACTCTTTATATTCAACACTAAGTTAGCTTCCTGCATTTAAAAGAAGAACAGGCTAGCACATCCATTTAGTTGTCCTTGTTCAGCTCATGTTTAGGAGGGCCTGTTGGTGAGACTTCATGGGAGTATCTTTTGACATTCCTAGGAGATACAGTCTCATAGCAAATTCCATACTACTGACAACAGAATGCTGAGAGTATGAGAAATAGTCCCCCTGGCAAAGAGCACACCCATTGGATAACCAGTATCAAATGATCAGCTCTAAAAACATACACACAAGAAACATTATACAGACTGAACAGGCTGAACTTCTATATTTAGGAATTATATGCACATAAATCCACATATAACAAAAAAAGAGGCTATGAATTTGAAAAAGAACAAAGAGGGGTGAGAGTTTGGAGGATAAAAGGGAAGGATGAAATGATTTAAGTATATCATGATCTCAAAAGAAACTCAGTATAACTTAAGAGTTATGTAAAAGAGGAGTAGTAAGTAGTACTTGTAAGGGTCGCTAGACTGGACAGACAAAATCAGATATTGCCACTACCTATGCCAGGTAAGTGAAATCTGAGGACATCTGTCACTCTGTGTCTGGCTTATTTCATTTACTATGTCTTCAGGGCACATTTATCGTGTAGTATGTATCACCATGTCTCTCTGAAGTTTCTGTTTGCATGGCTAACACGGGTTACTGATTTATTAACCTTGGAGCAATATCCCAATACACTTTCCTAATCTAATAAAAAAAAATAGCTACTGATTTTGAAACAAAATTATAACTCCTCTATTTTTTCCAAGAGAATTTAAACTGACATGAAAATAACAATTTTGGACTTCATAGATAGTACGTAGATCAGTGGTTCTGAAATTTTAAAGGCCAGGTGGTTGAACCTGGCGATCTACAAGCTACATCTCACCAAGCACCTAGGTGTCTGCAGAGCAGGTGGCCTGGGTCCACCCTGATAAACACATTGGAAACTGTCATGTGAGTACTCTATGAAACGCAGCACATTGGCTCCTCATGTATTCAATGAATATGAAAATCACAAGAGACTTTCAAAATAATACCAATTTTAAACCATGTACAAAATTCTCAGCAAGTAGAAAAACAAAATTTTATATCAGAGAAAAATAAAATTGTCTACCAATTTCATATTGAGCCTCAAACTGGAATTGTATGCCTAACTAAACACAAAATACTATAATTCAAGAAAGAAAAAGTATCCCATTTTAGACACACGCACATACATACACACATTATAAAAAGTCACTCTTGGAGAAAGATGATAAATTCTGCTTTAACTGGAGGTCTCTGGTTGATACAGAGCATTTTTATTATAGTAGTTATTCATCCAATAGATATTTGATGACTGGGATCTAGGTGCTGGGTCCTCTATGTTACGAGACTACAATAATCTATACTATTGTAATCTACGGCATACTACTATGTAATGTATGGTATACGGCTATAATCTATGGTAAGTATGTCCCTTCAGGATTCAGGTCCCATGGCCAGTTATATCACTTTGAGCAAGTTATTTACAAGTCTTAACATCCTTTTCTTTTTTCATGAGTAAAAACAGATGAGCGCTATACTAACTACATATGCCTCCAAAGACATCACAGAAACCACTATACATTAACTGTTGAGCGTGTGCTTTGCGAACCAGTGGCAGAATGGGAGACATTAGAATGGAGACCTTCATGGGTTCATTTTGTTAAAAGTAACACTCTCTGAAAGTAAGACTAGTGAATGAACTTCTAGAACAATCACTTCAAAATATTCTGCAAAATCTTTTATTCACAGATAGCAATTTTGTTGACATAGCATGCTCACTCACTCTACTTCCAGAAAAATGCCAGATGATGTCTTGGTCTCTCCTCACCTCCTCCTCCCTTGCTCTCCCCTCCCACCCACCCCCATTCTTCCCCACCCTCCGCTTTGGCCTCAATCTCTCCCATGCCCTGGAAGTTTCCCTCTTGCCTTTATTGTCTCCTTTCTACTTTTCTCCTTAGGTCATTCAACATGTTATTTGTAATAACTAAAGAAGACTGGCTTAATAAGCCTTTTCTGAAACTAGTAATCTGTTAGTATTTTTTAACATTTGTTCATAAACGATTACATTTGTTGCTCAATGTATTCTTATTGGGCAATATAATGGTTCTGATGAAATATAAAACTTGAATCAATGTCGGAGACTAGCTTCAACAAGGATACCACTTACCAGGGTAGCGGCATGGGGATTAGAAAAATAAGTAAAGAGAATGAAGACGTGAGTGAAAATAATAAAACAGAAACATAGGAAAGTGCTGGTACCAGGAGGGAGTTCCAGGGAATACTGAAGTTACCCGTGTTTAGTTTCCATCTGCTTAAATTACTCCCACCCCAAAAAGTAAGAGTAAGATAAAAAACTTCATTAATGTGATACAAGGAAATGAGTAGACCAGTTAAAGGTTGCAGGCTACAGTCTTAGTTAAACATTCTGCTGCTAGAACAAGATAAGTAAAGCTCACACCCTAGACCAAAACATTCTGTAGGCAAACTACTCCCTGGTTGGAATCCATCATTATCTCCCTAAGGGAGTAGGAACTTAGAGTAGAATCCTTAGACTTTTGTTTAAGGTAAAAACAGGTCTACTTCTCAAAACCTGAAATGCAAAGTCTAGAGACAAGCCACAATTGTTGACAAGAACCTTGAAGAGAACAGAACTCTCAGCTCTAAATCTAGGCGGGACCTCTGTTTGAGGTAGAAACAGACAATAACCTTGAAGGAATAGAAGTTCCAAATCTCTGACCTTTGGTCAGGATGGACTAGCAACTCTGAGCCAGCTAAAACTCTCTGACCTTCAGACAAGGTGGAAATAGGCTCAGAATTTTGGGCTGCCACAAACCAACTCACTTTTTTTTTTTTTTGTGAAAAGTGAAGAGAAACTAATCCCTTTAATCTCTTTTTTTAATCTCAGTAACAAAAGAAAACAATGGAATTTTGTTTGTAATTGCCTTGGGAATACAGCAAAGAGTTAATTAGACATCCTTGCAATTTGGACAGCTGGAAAAGTCCTAGGCTGGAAGCATTCAGAATAAACTACTAGATGGCCTGTGAACAGTAGACAGTCCTGCACCTGTCAGTCTCTTTCTGGTTTAGTGTTTTCACTAAAGAACAGGGAAGTAAGAGGACAAGGCCATTTTTGACCATATTTAAGCTCTAGCTGTGAGTATTTTAATTTCCTCTGACAGACTTAACTGTGGTAATATTTGAAAAAAGCAAAACAATATTATTTATGTTTTACAGTAACAAATCTATGCACTAGGAAAATGAACATCCTTCCAAAAGGTGCACACCACAGAGGTGGCTCCATGTTGCAGTCAGGGGTGTGAGTCCATCCATCTGTCAATCAAAACACTACACTATCATTTCACACAGAGGCCACTGCTAAACAAGATGGCTTCAAACTGGGGAAAAAATAGCAGTATGGAGAAACGTGCAAGCAGCAACAGCGACATTGGTGGGAACAGATTATATTGTTATCAGCCTTTCTAAAATGCCACGTAAGTACAAAACTTCTTTTTTATGGGAAACATGATCAAAGGAACAAATTCTATTTAAATTAGATTATCATCTATCTAAACTGTTCTGTTTCCCAGTGAAACAGAAAAGGCAACACTTAATCCCAGTCTGAATACACTACTGACTCATGCAAAGTCCCTCGAAAACCTGACAAATGGTAAATAGTTTATTTTTTGACTCTTGGGTCTTTAAAATTCTTTTGTAGTACCTCAGGAGTTAAATCATCGAAGCACAGTGGCCAATGTTTTATAAAAATCCATCACATTGAATTTCAAACATTTTGTTTTAAAATGCTTGGCTTGAACTATGTGAATAATCTTAAGTGACAGTTTTTATTATAAACTCACCCTAATTATGGGAAAGTACATAGAAGGTATTAAGGAGGTTTAGGGTTATGGTGTAACTGGTTTCACATTAGAGATTATCTTGTATTGACCAATGTCTGTACTCATATAAGGTCAGATGGTTTCAGAGTGTGTACAGAAATCTATGGTAGACATGATAACTTTGTCTAGAAGGAAGTGCACCCTGGCATGTTTGTCTCACTGAATATTAACCCAAAGACTTTCTAGCATTTTTTTGTTCTGATTTATTCCTCTCCCAGCCCCACCCTTGAAATGATTATCCAAAATAACTACTGATAAGATTTCATCGTTTACCTTTTTTACTTCTTTCCGTCTCAATATATTCTTTCTTTGGGATGTATGCATGACTTTTTATTACCTGCCTTTAAATACCTGATAGTCTGACAATGGAATTTTTTCTTCAACTCTTAAGGCTCAACAAAATAGGAACTTCAAAGCGGGACAAATACAAGTTAAAAGTGAGAAACATAACTAATGAGTTCTATCAATCCTGATGGTCATTGAGTTACTAACAAAAGTTAGAGCTTGGAAAGAATTGAATTATTGGGCTTGGCAAAGCCACTCTGTTAAAATTATGTGGGTAATTAACAATTCTTGCCTACAGTTAAGTCTATATTTAGCAAATCAAACTGAAGGGTCATGCCTTACACAGCATTTAAGAAAACTTTGCTAAGTTGAAGTAAGACTGAGCCTTCCTTACAAGACAATGAACAGCAGCCATATTCTTAGAACAGAACAAAATGTTTAAAATAAAATATAGGTGTTTAGTGGCTATCATTAACTTTGCATTAAAAATACACTACTATTAAGGAAATAACATTGGAATAAGAAGTAGTATTGGAGAGCTGAAGGTACTCTTTTATAAAATGATAAAAAAATAAAAAGTATTGATTAGAATACTGAAACAAGTCATTTGTAGGGCCGAAGAAAGTGCTTCTTCTTCAGTCCACTTAAGGAAGAGCCGATTTTTCTAAGTTATCCATGTTTTGTGATGGAAACAACCCCTCTCCTTCAACCTGGCCCTTTGCACTTTAGCCTTGTTTACTTTGGCTCCATGGGAAGACAGGACCCACAAAATCTAGAACCACTAATTTCTCAGTTTGGACAGCCAAGACAACTGAACTGAACATCAGGACCTATACTAAGCTTAGTGTTTTCATTTCTAAGAAAAGGGATTAAGGAACTCAATAGCAAGTGAGAAGGAGACCTGGAATGACTTCTGCAGTGAAGTAGTATTGGAAGGTCTTTGCAAAGACTGCATTGTGTGTGTGCGTGTGTGTGTGTGTGTGTGTGTGTATGCATGTGTATATTTGCATGCATACATACATACATACATACATACATACATACATACATAAATATATGTATATCTTCCATGTTGGAGACTGTGTGCATATATATATGGACATACATATGTACACATATATAGATATGTGTATATGTATATATATGTGTGTGTTTATATGTGTGTATGTCCATATATATATAGCCTCCCTCCCTGAAAGATATACATATATTTATTGATTTGTGTACATATACATATAAATATGCATATGCATGGATTATATATGTGTGTATGTATATGTATGTATGTATATATATATGGGAGTAAGAATTACATATTAACTGCAAATTTATATCTACCAGAATCAAATTTCAGATTCTATTAGAAAACCTAATGATTTTCCCTGTGCAATTCTCACGTTTTCAAAAATAATAAATGTTTGAGCTGTGGTTCTCCAAAGCTAGACCCTGCTGTGTCATTGAACCAGAGGCATAAATTGAATCAGGTCACATATCCACATATATATCCATGAAGAAGGCAGTGATTCAGAGCTCCCTATTCAGAACAGTACCATGACCCTAGCTAACACACTGATTACTCAAAGTCAAGTAGTTTTTGTTGAGTCCTTATAGTATAAGCACTCATATGAGGAGGAAAAAGATACACAGAACATCAAAATTTGCACCTTTGTCATTGGTCTCAGCAGAAAATCCTGGCACTGAATGGTATGGAGACCTACGGACTCTCTGATCCCTGGAGGTGGTACTACTGCATCACAGATGAAGCACATGGGTAGATGTCATGAAGGAGCTGGCACAACAGGCTCCATGAACTCACTACAGACAGAGTAGCTATGCTTGTACAAACACACTGGAAACAAAGGCTATTATTTCACTTGTTCACATGCACTGCAATACAATTTGAAGTACATATCTGGAAAACATTATAGGATAACAAACAGCTTTCTTGTAATCCAAGGCCTACTTCATATTAAATATAAAAAAGCCAACATCAATCACATCATAAAAGTGCTTTATAGAAAAGTCTACATAGGTGAAGCCTTTTGTAGAAATGACAGTCAAAAAACTTTTTTCTCATATAATGTTAATCATTCAACTGAAAATCAAATAGTAGAACCATTAACAAGGAGCTCTTGATTTCCCCAAATATAAAGCTATAGCTAAAGTTCAGTAACTGTTTCTTAGGTCTCCTAGCAGCAATTTAGGAGCATATCTTAAAAATCATTCTTCTTATTATTAAATATTACATAAACCTGCATAATTTGATTATGTCTATAGCCATACCAACAATATCAGAAAATTCTGAAGTACATAAATACTTTGTTTAAAACAATCTAATGGTGAGTTTTGTAACTAAATAACAGCTATTTATTTCCTATATGGTAGTTATTTCCTATATGAAACAAAGTAAGGAACAATTAAGTACTCAGATGCAGAAAAGGTAGATTTAGTATGCATCGCTGCAAGAACTACTTAGATCTTGTCTTACACTTCAGTAAATTCTACCTCTTTCTCTAAGACCATACTATGGACTAGAGATGAACTTTAGCACATGTTGTGATAGGTACTAATCTATTAGAAGAAGAGCATTAGAAGAAGGGCTGAAAACGACTATCCAGGCCACACTACTGTACTTTGGGTGAATACCAACTTTTGCAAAGACCCTCTGTCAGTCTTCACACATCTTGGCCATACCAAAGGAAGAAATGCAGGGAAAAGGCTCCCCCTCAGCTGCTGGTTACGACATTACTAAAATTTCGGACCTCGAACTGTAGACTTGGAATTTTCCAATATCTTTCTTTTCCTTCTTTTTCTTTTTATTATTTATTTATTTATTTATTTTGAGACAGGGTTTCTCTGTGTAGTCCTGGCTGTCCTGGAACTAGCTCCATAGACCATGCTGGCCTTGATCTCAAAAAGATCCACCTATCTCTGCATCCCAAGTGCTGGGAATAAGGCCTGTGCTACTGGCACCCAGATCAACTTTCTAATTTAGGATTCAAGACACCATGAGCTTCAAATGTTATCCCAGTATGAGTTTAGGGGGGATTCCTCCAGGCATTTTTACAAGACTGAAAAACCTTTAAGTCAGGAAGGCATCTATCTCTACTACGCCCGAGCAGGTCGTGTGGGAAAACAGTCTGTTTCCGGGCTTCCTGGGTGTCTTGTAAATCCTGCAGAAGAGACTGTAACTCCTATCCTCAGGTGGGAAGCCGGCCCTGGCTAGCAGGAGTTTTAGAGGATAAGGAGAAACAACATGGAACAGAGAACACTGGCTTCGGAAATGGAATGTTGAGTTTTTCTTCCAGCCAAATTCCATCCCGTCTGTGGGCCTCAGCTGGTTAATATCTAATGCAGCATCCTCAACAGCCCTCGAGAGCTGTGAGACTCATGGCCAACTAAGCTGAAGTGTATCACAACAGTTGGTTGTGAACTTGCAGCCTTTTTCCTTCCAAGAAGGCATTCCAATGGTTATTAGAGTTCTGCACTACTCTCTCCTTCATTCTTCTCTTCTTGGACCACCCATTTGTCCAAAGAGAGATTAAAATAGGTAATGTCATGTTTATTATCCCAACTGATTCTCAGTAAAAGGTTAAAAAAAAAAGATCCTTACGTATAAACAGTAGAATCTGCATGTATAACTCTATACAAAGAAGTAGACCTATAGCTATACCTACACATAAATAAAGCTATCTGTAGAAATAATGAGTATGGAAGATGAAAATTTAGTATGACACAAATGTTACTTTTCTAAATTATTTCATCTTTCAATATGTATGCATAGGTACTCAGAGGTAACAAGCTAAAATTTAAGAAAAAGTCAAGTTGCACAAGTAATTTAAATGGATCAAATAATCTATATTTATAGAGATGCCGAATAAGGAAATAATAGTTGACTTTTCACAAAAATATGTGACTACATTATTTCAAACCTCTTGACAAAGGAAAAGACGGTCGGCGTTAACAAGCATTCCTGACATGCTGTGCTTCATCCAGGAGACTGGGCCTTGAAATCATACATCATCCCTATTTGGTCCAGAACAACGATTCTCTTAAAACTGCATGCAAATCTTAAAACAATCCTCTTGCATTGTCTTTTCTAAAGGAAAGTCTAACCTTCATCTAACAGCAGCATCCCAGCTAGCACTATACATACACATATAGCATTACCCAAGCTGTGTTCTGTGGAACTCTCAGCTTAGTAATGCTAATTTCTCAGATATTGGAAGTAAAACCTTAAAATGAAGAAAGTTCCATGGAAAATAAGACTTTGGAAGCCCTAACTAGCTAGAAAACAAAACAAAACCAACAAAACATGGGTTTAACAGTAGCCTTTGTATGCTCA
>NC_022009.1:74679626-74685131 GCF_000317375.1 Microtus ochrogaster
ATGGTATGGACGATGTTTCTGACTTCGTTAAGAAGCAATATACTTATTTAAATATATTAAATCAAACATTATATTTATTCCTGTGAGCTCAGTGCCCTGAATCTCCTTCTGGTAAAACAGAAATAAAATGAGTATTATCTCAGTTTCAAATGTAACAGCTACAGCCCAGGTCCATGGAACAGAGTACACAGGCAGTGAGCACAAAATTGTATAACTGCACCCCAGTTATACAGTTTGGGAGGATCCACAGGGAAGTGTAACTTAACTCTTAAGTGGATGGAAACTATGTCTTTTGTCATCAATATGTGGATTCCAACAGCACAGGAAAGGCCACCCTCTTCGCAAGCAGTGACAAAGAAACACAGTAAAGATGCATACATGGAAGATATTGGGGAACAGGTACATAATTAGCACACATGACTTCTATAACAATCCTTTAGTTCATGGGACCACAAAAATTCTAAAAGAGGCTATGAGAGTTGGCACAGCTGGTGCACATGAAGAAGACAAACCGTCACTTTAGTGGCTGGATAGCAAGTTTTGTTATATACACTGAGGGAGAGGAGGAACAAAGAGAGGCCATGCTGTAAGTAAGTGACACTCTCGAGGCACAATGAGGACGTCAAGAACAGCTGTGAGGACATGGAGAGATGGCTCAGTGGTAGAGAGAGCCCACTGCTTTCTCAGGGGACTGGAATTCGATTCCCAGCACTCATGTCAGACGGCTTATGATCGCCTGCAACTCTAGTTCCTGGGAATCAGACACCCTCTTTTGGCCTCCATGGGCACCCAAATGTACATGCACTTACTCTCCTCACAGAGACACAAACATACACACTATTAATAATCTACTAAAGGAAATTTTGTTCCATACAAATGTCCTAAAATAGAATTTAAGGCAAACACAAAGTAAATATTCAAATGTAAATATTCAACTATAACCCATTTGTAAGAACCCTAAAGGCTATGTTTAAAACCACAGAACGAATTCTGTACCTACATTTATTACATTTGTCCCATTGACTGTTAGCACTGTTCTTCTACGTTTTCAGATTTGATTAATTTTGCTACATCCTTAGTAAGCATAAAGAGGGAAGCCTTATTCCTTCTCTGAGAGCAATCTAGAACAAACAAAAAAGAATCTCAGGCATGAATCAGACTTAACTGGTTTTGATTTTTTTTTTCTCCCTGCAAGTTCTCTTTTGCCTTGCCTCCCTGAAATCTAGGCCTGTGTTACCTTGTAGTGGTGCTTACCACCTAACCTCCTAGCCAGCCTCCCTGAGGCCAGCACAGCTCTGCTCTATGCGACCTTACACCAGGATTGCCTTTGAAAGCACAAGCCTGGGGATGTGACCTTTTCATTAGAAAACTTTGCTGATTTTCCAAATGTGTGATATATATAGAAAGATAAATCAACATACATACCCAATCTACTGTCCTAGGCTCTATCCCTAATGGGGGCAGATTGTGAAGTGTTGCTGGACATGGCAAGCTCAAATTGATATGTGGAACCTTTTATTAATACCACATATTAATCTTCTTTACCTTCCCTTGAAAAAGAAAATTTTCTAATTTTCATGCAATAAGGTGAAAATGTCTGTTTCATAATTAAAAGTAAATTCCACGAGTTACACTGGATTAGAACAAATCCTATGAGCTGTTTACATAGTGCTGGTATTTCAAACTACATCACTTAGGATGATCAGTGCAAAGTCCACAGAAGATTAATAAATGATAATATTCCGTACATGTAAGAAAATAGTATATTCCCAACAAGGACTCTTGGAGGTCAAGAAAAGCCCAGGCCACTTCCACTTTATGATCACCCCAAAATACTAAAATCACAGGGGTAAGAACGTGACGAGATCGAGGGTGGCTTGTTCTCATGTTACACTGAAGAGATTACCATGTCCTCCTGTTACACTGAAGAGATTACCATGTTCAGCAGTTTAAAATGCCGTGCAATACAAGCATGCCATTCACAGAACAATAAGAATTCATGGTTCCAACTGATATTTCATGATTTCCTAAATGTCTGACGGTGTGATTCAAGAACCTAAGCAAAGTTTACAAGTCTATTTTTAATGACCACTTTTTTTTACTACTCCTATCATTGCTAATTTTGGAGTCAGGCAGGAGGAACAGTACAGACAGTTCACCTTAGAGCGAGGCTAGGAGATGGAGTCATTCATTCTTGTGTCTTTGTCAACCTGGATCACATCAAGACCTTCACTTTAATCCTTTTCTGAATGGGCACTGGACTCCTCAGGGCCACACTAGCCCTCATACAGACAGAGACCAACTAAAGAGTCTCCTACATATTATTAGACTCTCCCAATCGAACAGGAAATCCATGCTCTAACATCAGTTCTGAAAACTTCTCTTGTCGCTACAGTGGCTTCCCAGGTCCATCAAGACCTCGCCACCACCTTCTCCAGCTAAAGAACTTTCCCCAATCAACCCCATTCTCCATATGACCCCAGGCTTCCCATTCGTAGCTAACCTACCTACTTAATTACAGACGTAGGCCATGCTCTTCCTCTCTCTGCCTTTACCTAGACCAGAGGCTCTTAGACATTTTCCACTCATGATCTCTTTTCACTTGACCCCAGGCATATAGAAATATAAATAATAATGCAATTCAAATACTTGCTGCTAATGAATTATTAAGTTACTTATATTAAAATAGAATGTGGTCTGTAATGAATTTTATTATTTATTAAAGAAAAAAAAAAGAAATGTGCACATTAACTAGATGGATATACTTGTTTATTTTTATGTAAATAATTAAATCTTAACTGACTATTGCACACAAGTCAATGTTTATCACACTTGATGAATATTTCCGTTTTAGAATTGTCAATGCTGCGGATGCTGTATCTCATCAAACCTAGTACAAATTGGCAGAAGCATATTTAAGGAGATTTTAAAAATTGCTGAAAATTCTGTTCTAATTACAAGCCAAAGTCTTTAATAATTTCTTAGGGAACTCAAGTTAGAAAATCAAAGGGCATTTTACAAAATTAAGCATTCTAACACAATGCAATCCAGGCATACATTAGTTTCATACATGTTAAAGAATGATCAGAAAATAGTAAAGAGCCTTTGTTTTTATAATTTAACTATTGTTTTAAGAACAGAACATTTTATTCCCTCAACAGAGACATGGACATTTATTTATTGTCTGGGCAGAGGTATTCCAGGCAGCAATACTTGGTATTTTCTAGCATGATGGCATACACAGGGCTAAGTCCACATGCCATACATTCAGAACCAAGGCTGCAGTGCGTACAGCTAGCCCCAGTCTGGGCAGAGGAATTTTAGACAGTGTTATGTGGTGATTCCTAGCATGAGGCCACACACAGTGCCAAACCCACTTGCCATCTTTGCAGTGAGGTCACGAGGTATCACACAAGCGAGTCCCGCAAGCAACACTTCAGACTCATGTATTTTACTCTAACCTAATTGTTGGTCTTTGCACAGTCAGACACTTTCTGCTGTTGCCAAATTTCAAACAGCTCTGACATTTAGTTCAAGAAGTTGGGGCCTGGACAGTTTCTGCATTCTTAAAAACTATTCCAAGAAATGCAAATTAAAACTACTTGAGATTTCATCTTATCCCAGTTAGAATGGCCAAGATTAGTATTTTTAAAAATGACAGCAGATGCTGGCAAAATGCAAGGAAAAGTGGGGAAGACTTATTCATTGATATTGGGAGTACAAACTGATACAGCCACTGTGGAAACCAGTGTGGAAGTTTCTACAAAGTTGAAATAGGTCTACCCAAAGATACAACTATATCACTCTTGTGTGTATACCCAAAGGAATCTACATCTCACTGGAGAGGTTCTTATTCATCCACATTCATTTCCCAGTTCATAATATGCAGAAATTAGGAACAGATTAGAGACCCATCAACTGCTCTATTGAAGATGAAAATGTCACATTTATGCAGTGAAATATTACTTAGCTGTTAAGAAAGGAAAATATGCAGTTAAATGTGCAGAGCTAAAAACATCACCCAGAGAAACAAAACCCCAGACCCATAAAGACAAACACTGAATGCCTTCACTTTCATACGGATGCTAGCATTTAAGCTTTGGGTACATGTGTTTCACTTGGACTAGTCACAGAGGTTTGGAAGCTAGTAGGGAAGGGAGCGGGAGGAAAAAGGGATCTTCCAAGAAAGGGAAAATAGACTGTAGTGTTATAAATTTAGATAGTAGTGTCATAAAGGAATAAAGGGGAAGTTACAATAGTAGGACTAAATGGGGAGGGGAATGTCCAAGCAGGGTAAAGGAGGGGAACACACAGAGGGATAACCGATAGTAAGGACCTTTTTGATAAGCCATATGTAAAGCAGCTACTACAAATTTTTCATAAAATATATGCACATATAAAAGGAGTTTAAATGGTGTTTCCATATAATGAGACCAGACATCTTATGCTACCATGTAAACCCCCAGAACCAGAAATGCACTACAATGTTTTGAGTCATTGGCAACAGGTCCCTAAAAGGCTATTGCCACTGCTATTGGTTATCCTCCACAACCTGATCGCAAAACCCAACTGCTGAACACACCACACATTTATGTTATCAAACACAGAGAAACAGTGCTGCTGCTTGAACTAGAAGCTTTAACCCACTGATCAGTGCTGGAAGGCACTATACATGCTACTGATGAAGAAAAGTATCAGTCTCAACCATCTATGAACCCTGAAAGCTAAACTCATAAAACCTGATTGCAAGCCATATTGGTGCAATAATGGACAAATGCTATTGGAGTAACCAACCACTATATGATTGGACTTTGAGCCCACTCCACAAACTGAGATCCATATCTGACACTGGTAATGAGGCCAAAAACCAGAGACTAGGTAGGTCACGGGCCTAGGAGAAAACCTACTCCTATCATTCTTCAAAAAGAAATAGCAATAACAGAACTAGTAATGGCATATTACTATATGCATTGGTCAGTGCACTGCTCAACATCATCAAAGAATCTTTTTCTCTCAGTAAATAATAACTAACACAGAAAGGCACATCTGGACACCACTCAGAGAGTGAGCAACCTTGGAACATTCAACCCTAAGATGAGGTTCCCTTGTTATTCCCCTCTGCTCAAGGCTCAGGGTCCTACTCACAAAGAGAAAAGAGTGTAAGACCCAGAGCCGGAACGCGTCAAGCAAACAGTGATTTCCAGATACAATAGGGCTGATAAACATATGAGTGCCCAGAGGCTGTGATACACAGGACCCGGTCACGCTCCAGTCAGACAAAATCTCAATACAGAGAAAGACGCTCCCAACCAAGAAGCCGCTGAGAGAGGGAAACCCCAACTCTCCAATGGAGCGACCCTGCGAGAATCAACTAGACTCTAGGCCAGCCTTACTCTCGGAATTAGTTGGCCAGCACAAAATGGACTCCACGTTTTTTGTGTCGTTTTATATTTTTGTTTTTCCTGGTTGAGTTTGTTTGTTTCTTTCCTTCTTTTTTCCTTCCTT
>NC_022009.1:74685236-74713402 GCF_000317375.1 Microtus ochrogaster
TCCTTCCTTCCTTCCTTCCTTCCTTCCTTCCTTCCTTCCTTCCTTCCTTCCCTTCTTTTTGTATTCTGAGAGAAAACATAAAGTTGTGTGAATACGAAGGGAAAGTATCTGAGAGAGGGGAAAGAATGTGATCAAATTATACTTCATGAAAAAATGCAAATTAAAAAAAACAAAGCAAACATTCCCAGGTAGGACACTCAACTCTTACCCAATGATGATACTTTTCCCAGCCATACTCACTTCGTATTAAAAAATCCCTGTTCCTGGTCTTTCTTTCTTTAGTCATTTTAAAAAGCTTCATTATATATTCTATATTTTTACTACATATATATGTGATAATTACATCTGAATTTTTATTTGGTCCCAAAAGATTTTACACATATTAAAGAGAAGAAACATTTTATATCTTTTATATTTGCTCTCTCTTTTATCATAATCTTATATAGTGAACCTTTGAGAGATATTTTTAATTATAAACTATAACACCCACAAGTTAATGGTGACATATTTATGAAGTAAGAATTTCCAGTGATGTCAGGAACTTAAATACTGAACTATGTATTTAATAGCTGGTAAATTAAATAACATGTATGCCAATGAAGAGTCATTATCCATTTTTGGAATAGTTTATGAATATTAAAGAAAGAAGAAGGTATAATAATAATATCAATAAAACTATCAGTGCTCAAAAGTGACACAAATCATATTCACTGTCAAATTCTATTTCCTGAACAGAATATCAGCCATATTTGAAATTCAAATAAATATGTATTTTTTTAACTGAGTTCCTAAACATCCTGGCAAGAACTTCACAATGTACAACAGATTCATTAGGAAACTTTCTCAAATTGTTCAAGTATTTGTTCACACAGACAGTTTTACTCACTGTCTCAACATTCGCAGCCAATATCAATATAACTATAATTAAGTATATACTAAAAAATAACAACACCATAATTAAGCACTCAAATTGCCAATATCATCTCATCTTGGCAAATAAGTCCATGTTGTCCTTTTAGGTCACGTGTATATGAAGCTAAAATAAGTTAGTTAGACTCCAACTGCAAGTCACTTGAAGATTGAGAGCCAGTTTAGTGAGACTTTGTTACATCAAAAAGATATATCATATAAAGATGATAATTTACTTGTACTGAGTTATTAAGCTAAACTTGTTACATAAGGATAGAAGTAAATAATGTAACTAATATAGAATGAATGAGCATTACAGTAGCAAATCAAATAGTTTAACAAAAATCAGACTAGACTCCGTCTTTCATTATTTCAACATATTCCAGCTCCTTGTAGCTCACAAATGCTGGATGGACATATGCCCTTTCGAGGACTGAAAGAAAAGAGGAAAGGAAACTTCACACAACATTTCTTTACTGCTTGCTACCCATGTAGCATGTTAGGTAACTGTACAGCTACAGTTCACTAGTCTGACAATCTACTAAGACTGTTCTCTTATCAGTTACGATCATATCCAAACCAGCAAATTATTTGGCACTATATCCTTGTTCACATGTTAGCAGAGCATGGCGCTCATCTGCTTGAAATTCTGTTATTATCAATAAGGATATTCTTATTCATTTTCTTGTCCCCACCCCAAAAAGCTTGCTCTTGTTCACCAGTACATAAGGCCGTCCCTGAAGTTGACCTTTGGTCCCTGTGTCTTGACAAATAGGCTTTCAACTACTAGATTATTAGATTCTTTGAAAGAAGATAAATATCTAAAAATGCCTATTCTTAAAGTGCTAAACTTCTTATTTCCCATCCAACTCTCATCCTTGGGAACAAATCTCTTCCTTGCAACTGGATGCTATGTCAGAACCTCAAACACCAATGGCCATAAGCAAGTAACACATTAGTTTTTTCTTTCCTACTGCCCAAACTCTCAAAGATACAAAGAACACGAAAACAAATGATCTGGCTTCCTTTATCTTCTCTTACTGCTCATAATGAACATTTATCTTGTGCATAACACTTCAGGCCAGGAACGACCCTGTCCCTCTACACCATGTAGGGGAACTATGCCTCTCCCAAATCACATGCTAGGATATCATACTGAGCAATCAATCATTCCTTAACATTCATTGTTAAACTTCCAATGTGTTGTTTTGCTGTAGAAAAAAAAGACCACATATCTGACTTTCTACTAACAACCACAGATTATCTTTGTCGATGACTATGTTCTCAAGTCAATTTCCCATGTTCTCTGCATTTTTTCCATAAGTCAAAGGAACTCAACCCACGTGAAACTATATTTTTAGTGTGTATTTTTTTTCCTCTCCATGCCTGCATACAAAGTGAGATAAATTGTTCCTGAGAGTCCACCCTCATGTTCTTTTAGCAATGGAAAAGAAAAAAAAGAAGGCATCCAGATAGACACTATATTCTCTAGCCTCCTTCAGAGCTAAATGTGACTATATGCCTACATTTGGCCAACGGGCTGTATTGCATGTATTGTTTTTAGAGGATGCCTGTAAAGGTTAAAGGTGCCTTCCTTTCCTGCTTTTCCTCTTTGACATATATGATGTGAAAGCTTCCTAGCAGATAGTGAAACAGAAGGAGCATGGTTCTCGAGCATCTTCTGAATTCATTCCTGTCACCCCTCCTGCAATGTTCTATCATCCGGATGCTGAAGTATAGAAACAATAAACATCTCTCCTGTCTGTGTCTCTGTTACTGTTGTTTCTGTTAAAGTAACCAATACAACACTTGAATATATAGACTTAATCTCTTCTTGTCAAGAGTGACCACATGGGCTTCCAATAGATTGTATGGAAAATGAGTTAAGCACCATTGCTTTTGAGTCTTTAGCCAGGACAAAGGTATAATTACTACTACACAGAAAAGAGAATAATGGGAAGAACTGAAAAAAATACTTTATTTAGGTTCTAATTGAAAAAAAAAAGATTTCCCAGATCAAAATAAGAAAAAAGCCCATAGCAACAAAACATTCAAGGAAGATAGAAGATCAGAGACCCACAGCAAACACAGTTCTTTTAGGAATACTAGAAAAAAGTAATGCTGAAGGATTACAACAGAAGGAGGCAGAACTAATAAAAATGATTGCAGTCATTTGCTCATACAGTATGAGTAACTTAGAAATAAGGGCCAGGAAAGACAGCAGCTATAACAGCAGTGGACCAGTATGGAGGAAGGAAATACTGGGGCCCAGTGAAGAGGACCAATAGAATTCGATGGTCACACGAAGGAAAACTTAGAATAAACAGAAAAGACTGGAACCTAAAATAAAGTTACGATGGTTTCTTCACTAAGGAAAACTTTGAGTCAAGACTAGAAACTCATTAGAACATATTGCAGTTACTTGGCTATTTATATTTATATTAAAGAGCAGTTCTGAGAAAACTCCTCATCCTCAGCTGTGGGTCACCTAAGGGCCAAGCTAGTGATTATGGCACTACAGAATTATCTCCTACTCTGGAGGAAGAGGTTGTGTTTTCTGAGCTTGTTCAGTGGCAAAGACAGTTCAACATGTAGAAACAGTACATGAAATGTCTGGTACATAAATTTTGTGTTTTAGTTCTTTCTGGTTTGAACATCTAATTATATTTTTCTCAGAACTGGAAGAATCCTGCATATGCAAATAGTCTCATTAGTAACCACAAACCCCATTCAACGTCCCAGACTAAAGGAAGTCAGGCTAAGACACATCACATAGCACCCTGAGACTCTTCTAAGTTCTTTAACCTTTGCCAAATCAATAACAAACTGTGTATATGCCTATCCACAATTCTAACAGGTGAAGCTATCTTCAGGAAAGCATTTTATGGAATCCAAAGCACGTTGACATGCTTTTTTTTTAAAGACATAATTCATATAAGGTAAACATAAATATGGTATAATAATAAATAAATGAAAAAATAAATAAATAAATGAGATTTAGTGCCAGGTAGACCTGAGGTCAAATCAATTTTTACTATAAATCTAATATTACCATAGTATGTATATAACTTAGGCCAGTTTAGTAAATACATTCATGCTTTTGCTGGTTGGCCTTCGAAATGAAAAGCAAATAACAATTAAGATAACCATATAATTGCATCTATAAATGCTTTGCTAAGTCAAAATGCTACAGAAATTTCTTAGCCGACAACTAAGAGAATTCAGAAAATCAAAGCGGCTTTATCTGAGGAAGTGGTATTATGCTTGAGGGTCAACAATGTCCAAGATACAAATGACACTATGGGAAATGGTTTGAGAAAGTTGAAAGAGGGAGTGCATACCCCGAGGAAGAGCTTGGTGTAAAATGTAGCTGTAGGTAAATGCATGTCAGACTACAGAAGACCTCAAAACCATCATTCATCAAAGTTGCGAGAGACCAACAAACAACTCCACAAATGTTAGCATTACCATCACTAGTGAGAAAAGTAGGAAAATTCTGCTTGTGAGCACCGATTTAGGTATCAGAAAATAAGAGAACCAGTTAAGCAGTCCCTCATGTAATGTTCTATTAAATGCCTCTTTGTGCCCAGCAAGGATGTAAGACCACATAGGATTACTAGGACTGTAATGAAACACCATGATCAAAGCAAGTTAGGGAGGAAAGGGATTATTTGGCTTACACTTCCAGATCACAGTCCATCAGTGAAGGAAGTCAGGACAGGAACTCAAGTAGGACTGGAACCTAGAGGCAGAAGCTGATGGTGGAGGCCACGGAAGGGTGCTTATTTATGGGTTTGTGCCTCAGAGCTTGCTCAGTCTGTTTTATTATAGAACCCGGAACCACCTGCCTAGGGATGGCATCACCCACAATGGGCTGGACCCTCCCTCATGAATCACTAATTAAGAAAATGCCTTATAGGCTTGTTTGTTAGTTCAAGGCTACCTTGTTCTACGTAGGAAGTTTCTAGCCAGTCAAAGCTACATAATGAGACCCTGTTTGAAAGGGAGAGGAGCAGGGGAAGGAGAAAGGATGAAGAGGAGGAGGAAATAACAATGGGAAATAGAGTAATCATAAGAGATGTACATTCTTTGGATCATCCCCTTAAGATTCATCCAAGTGATGTGGAATGTGAAGTATGCTGTGAGTAAGTTTTATCATGATAGGTTAATAAAGAAGCTGTGTTCAGCCAGTGGCTTAACAGAATATAGCCAGGTTGGAAGAGATATATATAGAGAGAGTAGGCAGAGTCAAGGAGAAGCCATGTAGCCACCAGAGGAGAAAGATGTAAGCCACCAGCTGGAAGGTAGGCCATGACCTCGTGGTGATGCACAGATTAATGAAGATCAGTGTAGGATATATGAGCCAGCTACAAGTATGCTTAAATTATTGGCCAAACAGTATTGCAAATAATATAGTTTCTGTGGGATTGTTTTGGATCTGGGCAGCCAGGAAAGAACGAACAGCTTTCCTCAAATATCCAAGCAGTTTCATGCACCAGGATTTCATTCTTTCTTATTTCTGAGTAGTGTTCCTTGGTAAGGTCATACCAGAATGTAAAAATTTACCCACAAAAGCATCGTGAATAGTTTCCAATTTAGAGCTGTTTACAAATAAAGATGTTACAGTCATTCATGTCTGGGTATTTATGTGAGAATAGGTTTTAATTTTCCAGGATGAATGTCTAAGTGACAAGGGCAGTGTGACATTTTAGTTACAAGTTTAGTTCTTTTATGAATCTGCTACACTCTTTTCCAGAGCAGTGATGCTATTACAGCCATATCAGCAGCATCCAAAGGATGCAGAATATCCATATGTTTGCCAACACTTGCTGCTGTCAATTTGTTTCAGATATTCTAATAGTTATGTAGTGGCATTTTATTATGGGCTTAATTAGTGTTTTCTAATGATCAACGGTGTTTAGCATCTGTTCATGTGTTTACTTGCTGTCTGTATGTTCCCTTCAATATTTTTTTATTGCTGCTACTGGTGTCTTTACACATTTTCTAGTTCGAGTTAAAAATTCTTTATTTTCTAGACACAAATTCTTTGTCACATAGGTGGTTTACAAGCACTTTACCACAGTCTGTAGTTTTTCTTCTTAAGAATTAGAAATAATAACATATATAAAGGAGCAAGGTATTCAGGCAGTTGTAGATTTATGGGAATAAACTCAAGAACCCCTTTTAATATTGGGCTCTATAATGAAACTAGCTGTGGAAATATCTGACCTGTCCTTCATCGTCTGGCCTCCCTCCCACACCTGTCCACTGTTTATAAAGGTTCTTCTCATCCCGAGCATAAACCCTCTCTCTGCAGATACATGTACAGGTGGCTACATATCTTCTTGCCAACAATTGAACTTTATCAGGATAGCTGGCCTGATGATCTCAAAGTAGCTGGGTACCGACCATCCCAGGAGAAAATGAAAAGATGTATCTTCAGCAGGTCTTGTTATTTTGTTTATGTTCTTTGATTATTTGCCTTTGATTATTATTTTTTCTGATATCCCTAAATTTTACCTTGATGAATGGCATCTCTCTATATTTTCCCACATACAATTTCTTTTTGCCTTTGGGTTTCTTTTCTTGTCAGCATTTTTCAGCATTTCTCTCAGATATCACTGATTCAGTTTCAACAATCATATCTATATTCCTCAGAGGGTGTACTAATGCCTCTTTTATTTGAGTATCTCTGTGTCTTATTTTATTGTTACACTATGTTCTCAAATATTTTGGAATGTATTAGATTATCCTAAATTTACTGATATTCTATGAATTGTCAGTCCCCTTCTGGGCTTTCATATTCTTGGGTGTTCTCACAGGTATACTATCAAGGACAGTCCATTCACAGTTACCAAAGGAAGAGGGCGCTGCTGATGTGGATTTTGTAGTGTGAGTAAAAGGGCCTGTCTCCTTGCCAAATTTTCCCTCAGGTGATATCAATGCAGCAAGGAGGAAAGAGTCAAAGGTAAACTACAGATAAAACTTGCCACTTTGAAGGCTTAGGCAAAAGTACACGGAGGGAGCTGCTAGCTCTTTGTCACTGCTCCTGCCGCTGCTGGGTGTTAGTACATACGCTCCAGGCCTGAGCTCACCCTTCTTGGTCCAGTCAATTTTTGTGCAGAGGAGCCATCTGTTTTGTTTTTGTTTTTGTTTTGCAAGCACCTGACAGATAATACTGTTCTGGGAACAGAAACCTAGGAAAGGGACAGACGTACTCAATCAATCCTTGTTTGCAGCTGTACGTTTTACTTAATCCCCCATGGGCATTGCTGACTCTCAGCCCAGAATTTCTCTCCTGTTTATCCCTTTAAAAATACCTCATGAGTGACATCCTCCTGGTCCGTTCTCCAAATGAAAGTTCTTAATAACCGTTTATATTAATTCTCAGCAGTGTTGTTAATGGGCAAAAATTTCAACAGATCCTGAGAAAGTGATATATTGTAAAAGAAGAAAAAACAAGGTGTTCATATATTTGGATTATGGGGCTTCATTTTGGGAAAAATACATTTTGTTAAATAAAATTTACAATTTTGTTGCTATTGACCACAAAAGACAGGAAATTTGGGGTTGGAGAGATGGTTCTCTGGCTAAAAACACTTGATATTCTCCCAGAGGATCCAGGTTTGGTTCCCAGACCTACACAGTAGCTCACAACCATCTGTAATCACAGTTCCAGGGATCAGATGACCTCTTCAGGCTTCTATGGGCACCAGGAATAAATGTGATACACATATACATGCAAGCAAAACACACCCATACACATAAAATAAAATAAAGTAAAATAAATCTTTAGAAAATAGAACAAAGACAAAAAAAAAAAAAGGACAGATGATTTTCCTAATGTATGTAGACTATAGATACAGGAATTCTGACCAATACTTTCACATCCTTTCCTCATAGTGTAAATGTACCAAAGGAACAATAAAAGAGCCAGAGAGCCCAAAGTTGGTCACCAGAGTACTGGATCAACAGAAAACTCTTAGAGATATTATTCATAGGCAATGATATGGATGAGGAATTTATCAGTACACCACCAGTTGAAGGTAATAGGTGTTCAGACACAGCATTATGATAAGAATCTAGCCACCCATCCCCTGCAGAATCCCACTGCAAGGACTAGCTATAGAAAATTTGGGGGGGAAAAAAAAAACCTTTACTCTTTCATAAAAGTATCCAAAACCTATTATTGCATAAAATACCTTTGCTGCTATGAAAAAATACAATACTTGATTATTTCAAATATGTTCTGTAAAGTAAACTTTTGATGAGGATTTCAATATAATTAAAATCTATGGAAGCATAACTCTGACATTTTAATACTGTATATTATTGTGTTTAACCACATATGAAAGAAATGAAGATATTAAATAAATCCATAAAGTTCTTAAATAATTCTTTAGAGATACTAAAGAAAATTTGGTAGTGTCATCTGACATCAGCTGTTTTATTAATATTGAAAGAGATTTGATTTTATTCTGTTTGAAAACAATTATTGTGAAAATTTCAAGGCAGTTCATTATACCTCACATGAATTCATTAAAGAAATACTTACTCGGATCTTACTAAAGTAGTCTTTCAAAAATGCTTTATTGCTGATAAATTTCAATGTCAAAGTTTAAATGAAAACAGTTAACAGAGAACATTTAATGACACACAAAGGTCAAGTCGCCATTTCCTGTTTGAGATGAACTAGGAGTTTTACTACCAAAGCATTTCTGGAGGTAGCACCTTCAGAAAGCCAGGCACTGAGATGTGTGTGAGATGAAGATATAGTTAGAGCTAGAAAGGTCTCTACAGCCAAGCAGAGAAAGGCTTCAACACTGATCTCCTAATCATTCCACTATGCAAAGTTGGCCTATACAGACAGGGAATTATGAACGCTAACAAGATAAAGTAGAATGCCCATGCCCTATTGATATACAGAACATCAAACTTATGATAATCAACACAGCATTTCTCTTTGTGCTGTGAAATCAGACGAACTCCCGGCTGTCAGGAGATTCCAGAACAGAGTCGAGAGAAAGAAAAGAAAAGAAGGAAGAGGCTGACTCTGTGATGTGCCGATAGCACTCTGAAAATAATTTCAACAAAATTAGTACAGAGCAGCAGGTAGAAGACAGAGGCCAAAGTCACCTTAGGATGATGAAGCCTGTCTACTTAGTATAAGGTAGGAACATTCAAGTGGAATAAATGTGCTAACTGAAGGGACGGTCAGAAAAAAAGAGCAAGGAAGGCAAGGCTGAGCAAATCTGCCAGTTTTATCAAGCAAAATAAAGAGACAATGTATGTGGAAGACCTAGGCCACCTGACACCTTTCGGAAGCTATGTATGTCTGTTCTAAGGCAAAAGGTTTCTCTAGAATTCCTTATGACCTACATAAGTAAGTTCTCATCTTAACTCCTGGGACCCTGAGACCTTCAGAGGCAGCAAGGGAAAGGAGAACAGGGAGTGGGCATGAGGATGGGTCAGGTCTGACAGCATTCACTACATGCTTGGCATACAAGGTCTTATCTCACAAAAATAGAAAGTCATCGGGCTTAGTTGTGATTATATCCATAACTGTGATTGCTAGTTTATCACAGTGTTCTAGACACTACTGCACCTTCCAGAAATATGATTCTTAAGCTTTGAAATCACTCAAGGGGAAGATGCCTCTGCAAACGTCCCATTTTCACTTGGTGTTAACGGGCTCTCAAGAGTCTGGTAACGGCCAGCAATGAGTGGACTGACTGCAGGAGAACTACCCTGAGGGACTTGAACAAACTGTTCTCCAAGGTCCTCCTCCTCATGATAAACGATACCACAGAGGCAGTGCCTCATTAGCATTCTTTATGTGCAGTGTAGGACATTCTCTTGACCTGAGAGTGTGCTGTGCAAAGTCCAGACGAAGAGAGACCATTGCCGAAATCCCCAAACATAAGTACCTCTGGGAGATTTATTACCCAGAGCATGTAATTATTGCTAGTAACATCACTGTTCACAACTGACATACATTTCTGTATACTGGATCAAAACAGCATGACTTCAGTCGGACTGTAAAACTTTTTATTACTTATAATTTGTATGGCCTGTATTAGCTGTGAGCAAAGATAATAGATGCAAAGGCACTCATTTTTATAAACATGCATTATACACTTGCCAATACTGTGGGCTTTTTAATCAAATTGTATATAAAGGCAAAGTTACTTATTTGTGATTTACAAATTCACCTTTTCATGCAATCAAAACTTACCTATTAAATAAAACCAGAAGTCACACAAAAATCTGTGGATTTCATAAGTTACAAAGGACTATATAGGTTAAAACTGCTGCTGGCATTAAATTATTGATTTTTAAGTTTATAAACTTTAACTAGATTACATTTGAGTACAGATTATTAAAAGGAACAATACATATTAAAATAGGGAAAAGGACTGGGTGATTTCATATTATTAGTTCTATTCCAGGGGTCATGCTTCACTGAATGTATGTCTCATTTGTAATGGGAAATTTCACCTAGAAGAATCTGAGATATACTGAACAAATTTTGAAATGTCATGTTGTATATCTTTATGTAGTACATTTATTGATAAATAGCACTAAGAGAATAATGAATCAATGCACCAATCACAAACTCTGAATGGAAGGTAGTAGTTAAAGAAAAAAGTAAACTCCAATAAGGCCCCGGGGAGAGGACAATCCACTAAAAAGGCTGGTTTTACCACATTATCTATGTGACCTTGTTCAAATTACCTGAACTTCCACAGAAGGGAAGAAGAAGAGGAGGAGGAGATGGAAGGGAGGAAGAAGAAAAAGAAAATTCATGGAGCTATCCTGAGAATTTCTTAATTCTCATTTAGTACTTTGGTCATGGAGTAAAGACTTTATAAAAGGTAGTCAATAATTAGTACTATGGGCCCAAGTCTATATGATCTTCTAGGAATTCATCATTATGCCAAGAAAAAAATACTATGGCCATTCAAATCTGAACAGAACAGAATAAAATACGATATCTTTGGGTATCAGCCCCTCTGAAAGGGAATGAAGCTTCAAGGTCCTGTGTCAGGCATGCATTTTGGTATGTACATAAGTGACCCACTATAGTGGGTAAGGGTCTGATGTGGGATTCTCCTCTGTATGCTGTGAATAGGTTTTATTACCACTGGTTAAGAAAGAAGCTTCTTTGGCCTGTTGCAGGCAGAATAGAGTTAGGTGGGAAAACTAAACTGAATGCTGGGAGAATGAAGGTAGAGTCAGGCAGATACCATGCAGCTGCCAAAGGAGAACAATGCTGGAATCTTACAGGTAGGCCACAGCTTTGTGGTGATACAAAGATGAATAGAAATGGGCTAATTTAAGATGCAAGAGTAAAATATAAATATACCTAAGCTATTGGCCAATGTTATAATTAATATAGTTTCTGTGTGATCATTTCGGTCTGAGTAGCCAGGAAACAAGGGTGCAGTCTCTGTTTACAAGGGTCCTGTGTTAGATGTGAATTTCTGTTACATAATGACCCACTACAGCGGAGCAATGTTCTTCCCACAGAGTAACCTACATAGCTAGTTTATTTCCTTAATAACTAGAAATCAATCCATCAACAAAAGAGCTAGGCATTTAGGAATGCGAATACAAAGTCGATTTCGAAATTTCCAGGTAAACATACAGAGCAAAACAAAAATATCTTCCTATAGTCAAACCTATAAATGTGGCTAAAGATAATTTAAACTGTTGCAGATGACAGCTAGGTCCATACCAGGCTCAGTTAGTAAGTCAAGAACAACATGGAGTCTAGCCTACAGGCAACTACTTTACCATGGGGAGTGTTAGAATAAATGAACTTAATATTCCACATTCAGAACTTTGTGCCAGTGTTTCTGTTTGCATGGCTATCATTCTGTTCTTCCCCAAGATGTCTGTTACATTTAGAATCCCAGCTGCCCTAATTATAGAGAACTATTCATCATTATACTCACCCTCACAGAAGCTAAGGAAGAACACAGGGAAGGATGCTTCTTATTGGTACAATATCTCTACTTGGATTACAAAAAAAAAAAAAAAACAGGTATCAAATACAAATAAGGACCTTGTTCTAGCCTATATATAAAGCTAAGGTCAAAATCATGCAGAACAAAATGCACTCATATTTTGTAAAGATACAGTTTGGGGAAGGCACTTAACTTTGGCTGTTATATTGTCATTCTATTTCCCGATCCCTCCAGCACCTGTTGATCAAGTGACATCAAGGTGCTGACTCATTGCTTCAGTTGGTAAGATAATCAATCCACACAGTTTGTCACTTATCATTGTCCCTTCACAGGTGTGAACAGGTTTGATTGTGTTCTGGATAAGTCTGGCCTCCTGCAATCACATACTTAGAGAGGGACTCTGAGTCCATTATTTGGTTCTGATTTTGAGGACAGATACCCATTTAGGAGAAGGTGGAAATGTAAATCCAGGCTCTGAAATAAATGTCGGAGAGCACTATTTTCCACTGGGCCTCCTGGGAGCTTCCGGATACTAGAATACTGAAGGATGTTAGTGGCTGTGCTAAAGCGAGAACAAAGCAATAGAAAGGATTTACAAGAACGTAAGCTCCACACTGCTAAGAATTTATGTTGTTTTTGCTTCCCTCTGGTCGGTTTTCATGTTGGTGTTGGTTTAAACCAAAGGCCCTCTGGTCAAAAGTAACAGAACAAGAGCCCAGCTGAGCCGGTCTCTGCACAGATCCCCTCCCACTGCTGGGTCCTAAGTGGGTGAGCTGATTTAAAACCTAGAGAGAATTCTCAAGTGTTAGCACCAATTATGTCTACACTTCTCCGTTCTCAATTATCATTTGATCTATTGTAAATAATCTATATTAGCAGTAACTCACAGGTAAGATTTTTAGTGTCAAAACCAATAAAAAGGCAAGGGCTGATCAATTTAAGGGAGACCGAGATAAGAACTCAATGTTAAAAATGGTACCGTGACTAGCAAAGGTGCAGATGAAGAAAAATGATGGCACTTTATCATACTATTTCAGCATTATACTTTTGAGTTATTGGACTTTTTTATTAATTCATAGACTCCCAACACTAAAAATGATTCTAACAAATATCTACTTTATTTCCCTGAAACAGGAACATTCCCACAACTATTCATCTTAATCTTCATCCACTCACTCAGCGTCCATTAAGTACAGGTATGTGGCAGACGCCGTACTGAGAACAGCACAGTTCCCTGTTTCTTTTTCTCCCAAATGGAAGACACATTTTATCCAACATTAACATTCCACCTCCCCAAACAGCTGCAGCCATTAAGCAACTTGCCAGCGGTTCCCAGATCTGACTGCTTCAGCTCTCTCTACACTTGAGCCTCTGTTACCATGCTCTCTCCCTGCCAGTCTGACTTTTCTCTTTCTAAACCCTCCACTGGTAGGGAAGCACTCTGGGAAATCCCTCCCATTGTCTGCTTCTCTCTATTTGCTGGCTCTGTCCTATCAACAAAAACTGTACAAGTTTGACCCCACACTGCTGCCGTACTTTCTACTCTTTTTTTTTTTCCCTTGCCCTGTTTATTTTCCCCTTGCACGCACTCCATTTCCTTTCTGTTTTCAGCAGTCAAAACTGACCCTGTTAGAGAGAGTTGGTGTATCTAGCACAGCTGACCAGTCTCTCCTTGAAGTGTGTGCGTTATTCGGTTTATGAAAGAGAACACATGGACTATTCCTACCTTTTCTGTTGCCTGTGCTTGGTTTCTCTTGCAGAGATTTTCTTATCAGTTATCTTGAAATGTTGAACCCAAACCTCATACTTCTCTTAATCCAGACTCATTCCAGTTTTGTGTCTATAAATTTCATTAGTGTTCATAAGTGTACCTATATACACAGAAGTGGATATACATATGTAAGTGTATGTAAGCTTGCATGCTTATGTGTATTATGCATTTTCCAAACTTCTGAATGTCAAGCACACACACCCAGCCTGTCATGTTTCACCATTCGGATTGACACAGGCACAGTAACTACACATAGAGAACAAAGAGCTGATCCCTAGCCATGACACCGTCTTCTTTAGTGTTCTGGATGTGTTCTCATGCTGCTGTTTGTATTACATTAACCTTTCCAGGCTGACGGCACTAAAGCAAGGATGACCACTCTCCACTAGTTAGACACATAACTGGCAAATATTGCTAGCTCTTCCTTCTAAGTATACACTGACTCTGACTATTTTTCACCATTGCTACCATCACTGATTTGAACTTCAGTCGCATCTCCCTTGCACTACTGCAGAACCTTGCAAGCTCTTTTCCCACTTTTCTGCAAGAGATCGGTGTGAGCCTTTTATCATACTGGGCTGGACTATTCACTGGCTCCTATAAGGCAATGTGGATATCCAGTGACCTCTAAGGTCATTTCTTTGTGTCTAACTTACACTAAGAGTCTTTCTATGTAACTTACACCTTATGGCCCCTCTATCTAATATTGCACTTCTCTCAAGTATCTGCATGGCTCTCGCTCTTCATTTCTCCAAGTCTCCAGTTAAATGAAATCATAGTTCATTATCATATAAAAGAACACCTAGAGTTTAAACTGATACTTCCCAATCCTTGAATACATTATGTCTACACACACACACACACACACACACACACACACACACACACTCACAAGGCAGTGACGCTTTTTTTGCTTCCTTATTTTCTTTTGTTCATTCCAGGCAGAACATTGCATTAGGGATATGTCGAGAGAGGTTTTTTGGCTAATGGGTTGATTGTTATGTTCTGAGAGTACAGAACCATGTGGGCACACGGCATTGCAAATGTTGTGCCGTGTGAGTATTGAAGGGAAGTGATTCTCTGAGACGGCCTGGCAAAGTTAAAATGGAAAGGTACCAGACAGGCCAGTCTAGAATTATAAGAGATGAGTCTGAGCTTCCACAAAATTGAACAGGACATTTTTAGGGAAAGCAGGAATACACAATGATATCTGTCACATCGAGTCATCACAATGAGCAGACACTCATTTCAACATTCCCTAACATGTTCCGACTAGGAGTGGTTGATGTAACATCTAAATTTCTTCGGTATATAACCCATAATAAAATTCTAGCATTTGCTTTATTTATATTTTATGTTTTCTAGTTGTTCTTTTAATATAATTGATAGACGATTTTAAATTTATCTACCATGTGCTTACCATACCAATCTGCCATGTATATCTTCTCTATAAGCAACTTAAAAACTTAGCATCTGTCTGTTTTATAGTGTTCTAGGTACGAAGATTATAGTCACAGATAGCTTCACTGTATCTAGTTATTTCCTTAGTTTAGGCAAACTATGTGTCCTATATGTAAAGAGCTAAAACTGCAATGACTTTATTAACATGATATTTGCAATTTGAATTGATTACAAATTTCATGTATAAGTACATTTATATAGTATATAAGTATAAACCTCAACTCAGTTATTTTTCCTTTTAGCCATGACCATAGCAAGTTTCCTAAGACTACAAATAACATGAGGATAGACACACGTTACTCCAGTTGAAGAGCATACATAGTAAACATCATGAACCACGGGACGAGGCTCAAGTCTATTAGAGCATCCTTCGAATTTTTCCTGTTTACATACTTTATGTACCTTCAATCATAGTCATTCTCAATGCCTGTTTCCCGTCTGGTTCTGAATGGAAGGCGCTCCCTGACAACACTATAAACACAGTCCAGAGGTTGGAAAGCTGCTCCGACTCATGTGCACACTCCACCCTGGAACACAGACTTGGAGTTCTTTAACATTCTTGTGTAGAAGCTGAAAATTAAATGCTGTGGTTTTTAAGACAACCAAAAAGCACTGAAGAGAAATGAAACAAAGGCTCCGAGTCTTCCTTCTGCTCCTTAACGCTGCTTCAGGGCACTGTTTGTAGTTTCAAATGTATGCTCTCATTTACTTTGGAAATTAAGAAATGAACTCTCCGTGTCGGTGTCCCTGCTAAAACAACTTAGCCATCGGCTGATTTACAACTGAGTCCTAATTGAATAGTTATGGTTTTAACATATCAGCATATCTGCAGGCTCCTTAGAGAAATAGTCTAGGGATTCTCTGCAGATTTTACATGTGATGCAAAGAGAAAAGGTAGGCTCAGGAAAGACAGAATTCTACAGATAGATGATGCCATATTTCTGCTTATTTCTCTTAGACTTATTTCACTTCTGATATATATTTTCAGTAACTGGCTATGAAAAATAAGAATTTTCATTAACACTAAATAAGAGGCTTTAGGACAGAAATACAGGCACATGATTTGTACTATGACTGAGATTTTAGTTTAAAATTATATGGAGAAAGATCTTAGTACAATGTTGAACCATTTTAATGAGTTCCTTTATATGGTAGTACATATTTAGATTCCTTCAGACTGAATCAAAACAAACAACCAAAAACACACCCTCACACTCGTAAAAATGGATAGCTTATGTTAAAGTTACAGTGGTTGCAGCCTCTGACTTACCAGCATGCTTCTTACTACTGATTCCACATTATACAATTTTAGAAATGGAAGGGAACATTCAGATCCTAGCCAGGAAAATACTTTACATACATGGAAATAGTTCTGTGGATACTACAAGAATTTAGGAAAGTCTCCAAATAGGTTGGGTCTTCAACTTGAGTATACGGAAGATTTGACACTTGAAGCTCAGGCTAGTGTAAAGCGTTAAGTTCAGTGCACATAAAAGAGTAGCAAACATTAGCTGTGTTTTATCCTGAGAATTAGAGCTGAGGCCTCACGGTTATAATCAGCAGATTCAATTGAAGGTGAGCCTGACTTGGGCCCCAAGGCTACTGTTTAAGGCAACCACCTGAGTCAACGGGATCAAGACACAGACCCAGGCACTGAAAGTAGGCCTAGCATGGGTTGAGTCAGGTCTGATGTGGCAGCAGGAGATAGGTGTGCTCCAGATGTTGGGAGGTTGGAATGTTAATCAGGAAGAGACTGCAGAGGGGAGTGGCCCTGTACGTGGGCAGACTTGTGTGACACTGTTTACAGAGAGAGTGTCTTAGTTACTCTTCTACTGCTATGATGAAACACCGTGATGAAAGCAGCCTCTAACAGAAAGCATTTAATTTGGGGCTGGCTTACAGTTTCAGAGGGCAAATCCATGGCCATCGTGGCAGGGAACATGGTGTCTGGCAGGCAGGTTTGGTGCTGGGGCAGTAGCTGAGAGCTTAGATCCACAAGTTACAGGCAGAGAGAGATGGGAAGACTGAGTCTGGAATGGACTTCTGAAATCTCAAAGCCCACAAGCAGTGACACACCTCCAACAAGACCACACCTTCTAATCCTTCCCAAACAGTCCTACCAACTGGGGACCAAGCACTCAGATACAAGAGCCTATGGAAACCATTCTCACTGAAAACATCACAAAGACACAAAAGTCTCCACCAAATCATATCTTCAAAGACACAGTTTGTGTGCCAGTGGAAAGACAACAAGAATGTGCTACCTTAATTATATTGAGTTATTGAGACTAAATTCCAGTATTGACCAATATGTGATTCAGTAGCTGAAGAACTAAATGCTGGCGACTGTTTACCTGGGGAAAACACTGCTCCTCCTCCTTTTTCTTATGGGTGTCTGAAATGGACAGGGATATGTGTTATGATTAAAGAATGAATTATTCATAAAAATGCATGCACACAAAGTATTTTTCCTCAGTGAGAAATTACACTAGAAAAACTGGTTGCTGAAGGAAAAAGGCCCCGTACTGTGTTTTCCCTCTGAAGTGAGGCCTTAGGGGAGGGAAATGCATGTGGGGAGCCTGTGGGATGCTCAAGCCTGTACTAGATCAGGACCGTTTCCTAGAGCTGAGTAATTAGACTCACAGTCAAGGCATCCTTTGGCAATCTGTGACCGTTTGCAACAGGGGGAAGGGGTGAGCTACTCTCCATAAAGAACAACACAGTTGACAACCAAGCAAACACAAGAAAAATGATTTCCTTTGCTAATGAGTGTGGTTTTTGACAGGTGATGGGTCAGTTGTCTCTAGGGGGAAAGTATATGGTTTTTGGTTTTTTTTTTTTGGGGGGGGGGAAGTATATGTTGAATGGGGAATGATATAACACATAAGCTTGGAAATGCTTGTCCCTACTCTGGAGTTCCAGATGAGTTGGTACGACTTCTTCAGCTTATAGACAGCAGTCCACAGATGCACTGCTTCCCATGGTTTTGGAACTCACTCAAGCGTCCCTCAGGAGCTAAAGTCATGAGTGTGCTAGGTTGTTATGAGAACTGGCACTTAGAAGGAAAAGGGGATTTCATATAGCTTACATGAACTTCAGTTCCCAACCATTCCACATTTTTATAAGTACTGTGTGTGTTTCTCAGACTCCAACAGGGAGTGACTTGTAACCTCTAGAACCTCAGAAGCCACAGAGAAATAAGCAATAGAGAGGATGCAAGCAGAGGACAGATGAGCTCGATGCAGGAAGCATGTGATAGAGCAGGGCTTTGTGGGGTAAGTACTGGATCAGTTCCAAGAACAAATTAGAATCTTGCAAAGTTTTACCAAGACAAGAGTGAACTGTGTTTTAGAAACCTGACTTCCAGTTGAAGAGGGCGAGTCAGGACAAACTGGTCATGAAAAGCAGGCTAACCTGGGTGGGAAAGTCACAACAGGGAGAGGGAAATGGAGAGAATCAAGTGACTGCCTGAACAGAAGTGTCAGGGACAGGAGACTTAGAGGGGCTGCTCATGTTTAGGCCTCACTGAGCAAGAAGCCATTCACACAGTGAAAGGGATAGAGGAGGAAAGGAGGTTGTGACCCCACTTGGGGAAGTCTCCCATTTTAATGCAGACTAACCCTTTCACGTGCGAATGCATGAACCCACAGGAGAAGCCAGTTAATGCTGAAGAACTAGCAGTTAGTCCCTGTCATTTGTGACCTCTGTAATTTTACAGAGTTGTATCTGGGACATACCTCGACATGGTAAAGATACACTCACTTGGTTACACTTCTTGTCATTTTTCTATGCACTAAACTTTGTTTTGCATCCCACATCCTAGCAAGAGTATTCTTTAAAAGGTAGGCTGCTCAAAGTTCACCCACATCGAGGGGGTTCTGAGCACAGGGTGGTTAAGCCAAGAAAACTGACAGGTATTTCCCATATTTCTCATATCATCTTTTCATGAAAGCACTTGCTGGAAATTATCATAACAATAGAACAGTCATAATCAGATATAAGTACAAACTGCATATTAAATGTAAATACAGATGACTCTTGAATTAATCCTTTTTCTAATTACTAACTTCTGTGTTTGTCATAAAAAGTTGACTGGGTGTGTATATTTGTAGCTGGTTTCTCAATGATTTCTTTGATATGACACCAAAAGCACAAAGTAAAAATGGAACAAACAGACCGAACAAAAATTTAAGAATTGTAAGCATTAAAGGACACAATTGAAGCTGGGCGTGGTGATGCACACCATTAATACCAGTACTCAGGAGTCAGAGGCAGGTGGATATCTTTAAGTTTGAGGCTGGCCTGATCTACAGATATGATCTATGATAGCCAGGGCTATACAGAGAAACCCTGTCTCAAAAAAAAAAAAAAAAAGAAAGAAAGAAAAGAAAAGAAAAGAAAAGAAAAGAAAAAAACCAAACAAACAACAGGATGGGAGAAAATAATTATAAATCTGTAATTAATAATATAAACATATTCAGAAAATGTTTGTGTGTGTGGAGAGAAAGGGAGAGTTATAGAAATATAGATGTCTGTGTATATACAGAGAAGTAGTTAGAGCATCAACACATAAATATAAATATGTTTTTTAAAAATATTCTACAACACACATACAAAAATTCAACTATCCAAGCCAGGCATGGTATTGCACAGCTTTTGTCTCGTCACCTAGGAGGCGGAGGAAGGTGAATCTCTATGAGTTCAAGGCCATGGTTGTCTACAAGGCAAGTCTGAGACCATCATAGCTATACAATAAGACCCCATGTCAAAAAAATAAACAAAAAAAGATTAAAAATTTAAAAAATAAAATAACATATAACAGACTTTAGTGGCCATTTCTTCAGAAATGATAAACACATGTCCAAGAAGCATATTAGATATACTCAGTGCCTCTAAACATCCAAGACGTGCAGAGCAAAACCTTGGGAAGATATTGTCTATGCATCATAGTGATGGCTACTATCAAACAAAATAAAATACTGTGTTGGTAAAATTTGCAGAGAGTGGAACCCTGAACATTCTGGGGACTATAAATGGCATGTCCTCTATATAAAACAGGATGGAGGCTCTTCAAATGTTTAAAATAGAATCATCAGTTGAGCCTGCAACAGCTTACAACACTGTCAACAGGGTCTCAAGCAGATATTTTTAGTGGTGTATTCACAGTAGACAAAGGTAGAACCAATCCAAGTTTCCATCAGCAGCCTGGAGAGATGTGACAGGTGCACACGATACATGATGGCTTAGAAAAAAGTATGGTCCCACCTCACACCACAGTATAAAAGAACCACGGGGACATGAATGTGTGAAATAAATCACAAAAACACACTCTGTGGCTCCCTGTAAACAAGGTATCTAAAGTTAGTCAAAATCACACAAGGAGCACATACAAACGTGGTCACAGGGGGACGAGGTATGGGGCGAAGGGGCATTTTATTTGAAGACTACAGTCTTAGATGTACAAATTAAGCTCTCGGGATCTGCTCCACTATAACATGAATACCTGCAACACCACTGAAAAGCACACATAACTAAGATGGCAAATCTCATGCTTCGTTTTTTTTATCAAAACAGAAATGTAGATCACATACTGTATAAATCTATTTATAAAAAAAATCCAGAATAATTAATGCTGTAGTAATGATAGACAAGACATTTCTGGGAAAGTGGCGGGGACATGGCTAAGGGTAATGGTTGTTTTTTTTTTTTTTTTTTGTGGAGGGAGGAGTCATTCCAGAGATATATATTGAAACCAGTTTTGCAACTCCCATGTACAGTGAATATATGAAGAACCACAGAAATCTACTGCAATTTCTCTAAAAGGTTTTAGATACTTAATGATTGACATAATGCTGCTATTTACACAGCCTCTGACGCACATCAGAGTCTATAGCAATTCCAGAACCTTCCAACAACGGGAAATATTACAAGGTCTCTCCTAAAGATATCTTAATTATTTTTTTCAAGTCACTTCATTCGACTCCCTAGGAAGCCACAGACAACAGATGCAGCATTAATAATGTTATGCTGGGAACAATGGCATAATGCCAGAAAACTTCAATGGTAAAAATATGAAATTCCCTTTCTGGAGACTTCGTATGCATTACCAAACAGCTCTATGGATCTTTCAGCAAGAGTAAGATGTTTTGACACCTTATCTCAACATCTAAAATTAAAACTACATTTTCAATTTGCATTAAAAACTTAGTGTTTCATCTAGGTTAAACTCAGATAAGAAGGCAGTAGGAAGGCAATTAGCTACAGGAACACTTATTTCACGGTTCATTCCTCCCTCCTCAAACTTGAAAAAAAGTTGAATAATTTGTATATATCTTCCAGGAAAATGATAACCGTTTTGAAGGTATAGATACACTTTAATGAAATTGTGAACAGAAAAAGGAACTTAGAAGTTCCACTAAGATGGGGGCAAGCCTTACAGTTCAGCAGATAGTGTATAAAGATCACCCTTGAGACAATTTCAGAGTATACTTTCTAAATCTACTGCTGATTTCTAAGTCTATTCACATGTCTTTTCTATGAAGATTAGAAGTCAAGAATGAGAAAGTTAGTAGGCTTCTTATTGCACCTAAGGCAGTTGTGTGTGTGAGCACAAAGGGATTTATGCATGCTATAACATACTTCTTTGTATACAGTCCTCATAGGATCAATGGAAGGGGAACCTGAAGCTTACGCATGAGAGTCCAGGTGCAGAACTCAGCTTATATCCTTATCCCGTTATGGCCTTGTTGTCAGATCTTGGCCAGTTTGTTTTCAACTTGCCTTGATTTTACATTCTCTCCTTCACTGGCCACACCAGAAGAGGTTTCCCTTATTTATCCCTTTATGCTATGATTATTGGCATTATCTCCCCTAGGAACCCTAGCTCCATGTGGCCCCAATCCTCTAGCTAAATAAGAGTGGGGAGGGACTATCCAGGCAAAGAGGAAAAACAGACTGAGTCTAAGAGGAAACACCCACTGAAGAGAAAGAAAGGTATGGACAGAGGTTTCTGTCCCACCAGGTTCCACATTTGTTGACAGAGGTTTCTGTCCCACTTGGTCCCTCAGCACTTTAATACCAAATAAACACACAGAGGTCTACATCAATCATAAACTCGTTGGTGTAGTAGCTCAGGCTTCTTATTATCTCTTTCTTACACCTTATATTAACCCATCATTCTTGTCTGTGTTAGCCACATGGATTGGTACCTTTTTTGGCAAGGCTGTCACACTTGCGTCCTCTGCGTCTGGGTGACAACTGCAGACTGAAACTTTCTTCTTCCCATAATTTTCGTTGCCATGCCTCTACTTCCTGCCTGGTTGCTGCCACCCTGCCTATACTTCCTGCCTGACTACTGGCCAATCAGCAGTTTATTAAAAATAATACAAATGGCAGGGTACAGACCATTGTGCCACAGCAGAAAGGTTTGAAAGGGTGCCATTCTGAATTATACAAAAGTTTGTTCCCAAAGCAACACGCCTATTTAAACATACTTTTGAGGGAAAAAAACAAACAAACAACAATGTTAGTCATCAAGGAAAATAAAAGTGATCTGTATGTTTAGTGCACTTGGGCTCTGTTACAGAATATCAGTCACATGCGAGTCACAGTTATTCTTAAACTGCCTTTGTTTGCTTGTCTCTTTTCAATTCCAAGGCAGATTTGCTATTCTACTATTATTGGAGCCTGGATATGTCTCAGAAATAGGAAAAATCTAATAATTTCCTACAAGTAGTACATTATCCTGAAAGGTAGCAAAACAATTTTCATCGCAGCCAAACCACCCTGGGTGTTCATTAAAGTCATCAGGCGGCATGGTGCGTCCTGATGTTAATGGGACGCTGTGTCAGTAGCTCTGCAAAGCAAGTGTTGGTAGTGATTGCAAACTGTGCATGATAAAGCACATGGGATGTCTGGACACTTTGCCGCTGCAGCAGGAAAAAGTTCACAGAAGAGAGCTCCTGAGATGCAGTCCAGGGTCTACAGGGAAGAGATTTCTCTTGTTTGGACTAGGAACTTAATGCTAGGATATTGAGTGTTCAAAATTCGAGAGGTGGAAACTCTCCCAAAAGGAAATGCTGAGGGTCACCAAGATGGCACAGTGGGCATCAAGTCTGATGACCCATGTCCAACTCAAACAGCCACACGATGAAAGATGATTAGTACAAGTTGTCTTCTGATTCCCATGTGGGCACCTAGACAAACACACACACTCACACATATGTACAAACACACACACACACACACACACACACACACACACCACACATACTCAATAAATAAAAGGTTAAAAACCTTAGGAACTAGATGGATGACGACTAAGCTGTTAAGAGCAGGGAGTGCTCTTCTAGAAGACCTGGGTTCAATTCCCAGCATCCACATGGTAGTTTGGCAGCTCACAACCATCTGCAACTCCAATCCTAGAAAATCTGAAGCCCTCTTCTGACGTGTGAGGGTGCAGAATAAGCAAATTGTACACTCATACACATAAAATTCAATAAATCTGAAAAATATTAATAAAAATTTCAAGTAATTATTGGATAATACTTTGTATATGTGTCACTGTTGCAAGTATTGCATATTCAGAGAGATTCCTTTAGTTAGCATGGTGCCATCCCCCAATAAACCCATTCTAAGTTAATCTTATAAGCTAAAACTGCATCTAGTCCATCTAAGCAACCCAGGGTCACAGTTTAGAAGCACCAGAGTGTTGTGCAGTGGTTGTCCCCACCCTTCACTGTGGTTGACTTGAGTTGTGATTGCCACTGCTGATCAGATCACAGAGAGTATCTCACTACGTACAGCTGAGCCTGTGGTAAGACAGAAACTCAGAGTGCAGTTGCTTCTGAACATGTATCATATTTGAATCATAAAATCTGGGTCTTCATTCAAACTATCGTGTGTTGATGACCATCTGTTTTCATTTGCTCTTCAAACCTGAACTGCCCCAAAGATGGTTAAGATTATGGATCCAAATTTGTATAGAAACAACCTAATGTTCAAAAATAATAATCTGTCTCAAATCACACTGCTAGTGAAGGGATAAAGCAAAATTTAAACCATATATTTGGCAACTATAAATAGTCTATAGCCTCTTGCCAATAAACATCGTGGCTTTTTTAAGTGCATCAAAAATGATAAATCAATATCGCCTCACAATGACATTTTGTTTAATGCTATGCCTACTTACATATGTAATGGTTTAGTCTTTCTAACAACTTTGCCGGTTAATTATGACAAATTGTGATCTGGATTAGCTAGCTCTATGTGATGAACATGTTCACACAGTGCTTAGCGCTCTGTACACTTTTTTGGTTTCTGAAAGCTGAGGCCAATGTCTTGGCATTCTGAGCACCTAGCAGCTAGATCCTAGCCTAATATAAACACTCAGTAGAAGTGCTAAGTGAAGCTAGAAGGTAAATAAGTCAGCACTGAATGAAGGAAATGTCTGGTGGATGAGAGCAAGAGAATGGTGAGAAGGGAGGATGGGGCATGCTGCTAGCTGGCCCCTGTATTTGCTCCAGGGCATCCTGGTCTGCAAAGCTGCAGGCGCTGGGTTCCTCTCCTTGCTTAAACTGAGTTCAGTCAGCAGGGCAAAGGGCAGGAACAGTGGGAAGAAGTCAGAAATCAGAGAAGGGCTCAGCAGGGAATCTGCAGCTGCAAGTCCCACACCCCAATCCTCAGGGGAGCTAAGGCAGGAGGGAGGCATCCAGGAAGGGTCTAGAGGAGGAGGCAGGCAGTTAGGGGGTCTCCACCTACTTCTCAAAGAACCCAGAAGTCAAGCGGAAAGAAGAAAGGATTTAGCCTTCACTTCCACGGGTCTTCTCTCTTCCTTTGAACGTGCCTTTAGAAAAGAAAAGGCAAGGTTGAAAGGGAGCACAAAAGAAAGTCAGAGGCATGCCTAGGGAGTTACAGCATGCTGGCAGAGGTGGTGCGGATCAGGCAGGGTATGGGCAAGGCCTACTCCTAAGGGGCTTCTGGAAGCTGGCCGGCTGACACTGCTAATTGTCCCCAGGATGACACTGAGAGGAAATTTAATGATCCTTCTTCTTCCTGCGTGCCGGACTCATCCTTGCACTTTCTCTCTGGAAGACTGCCATTTGTCCCATCGCCACCACGTTGGCACCCTTGCTGTCCAGCATTTCCCCAGCACTTTAATGCTGCTTCACCAGATAGTCCTCTGTGCTCAACAGACATTTATTACATGGTCAGCGTTGGGATATGGTGAAGAAAATATAGATTCAAGTTTCTGTAGGAATGGAGCTTCCATTCTATTATAGCATATGACATATCAAATTATAATTGCAAATACTGCTTATTGCATATTTTATAAGACTCTTATCGGACTATGAACTTTGTAATAAATAGCCATCATGTTGCTTGCATTCTTGAATTCCCATCTTGCTTAAGCAGTGCACTTTGAACAGTGAATACTATTTTTAAAACACACACACACACATACACACACACACACACACACACACACACGAGGGGGGTTGGAGAGAGAGAGGAGAGGTAGTAGAAAATCTATTGTTCCATAGAGAACTAGAATATACTGCTTTTAAAGGACTTTCAGAAAATTATGTCACCTTTGTATTTGGCCTCATATATAAGGAATATATTCCAGGCATGAGGATGTGAGAACATATATAGACAGGGCAGAGGAGAGAATTCGGTGTCGGTTCCTAATGTAGTAAACACGACTTAGTAAGAATGTTAAAGCAATATTATGAATCTTCATTTCCCATAGAGATTTTATCAAAGAAGTCCAGGGAGGAAGAACGTAGAGAGCCTTCTGAAATCAGTAACTGGAATAGTCCAAAAATGTTCTTGGGGAAACTAAAGAGGTGCCACAAAGCGATCCTTGGGCATCTGCTCGTTTTGGACTAATATCAGTTTGTAATCGCATCAACTGATGACGTAATTCCTCGTGTGGCTTTAACTTCACAAACACTCAAGTACCTGGATGAAAATCAGGTTGTTGGCATTAATCACTTTGTCTGTAACCAAGCAGTTCTGAGTGCTGGTGCTCACTACACACAGGGTAGCGACAACATACTATCATTTAAATTCGGACACAATGGCAAAATTATTTCAATTATAGATCAGCAACTTCCTCGGGTGAGATGATATCATTTCTGTGAACCAGCCTACCGTTCCTTTCTCTTTTCTTATTTAGCAAATATTTATTTTTTATAAGCCTCAGAAAATTGCATCTGAAAGCCAGCAAGGTATAAATAATAAATATTCTTTATAATTTGATTCCATCCCCTCCATAACCAATTGACATTTCTTAAGTAGAATGATCTATGCTGAGCATCATGCCGGAGTCCTATCCAAGAAATCTAAAACTGGCTAGGCTCAGCAATCAGTCCAGCCTGAGTTTGGAGCCATGTCTAACCCCCTGTTTCATGTCTTTCTAGGTTGGTCATGATCTTAGAAGTGAAAATCCCTGAGCTAACAAGGGTGGTGTGCATGGAGACGAGATGGGGGAACAGAATCCAGCTCTCCAGACACCATTTCAGAAAGTCCTCATTAGCCGGGTAAAGCAAACACAACAAATGTCCAGGGCTTCGTCTGATACCATTACAGACCAAAAGACCATGTCACACGTCATTCCTCAAAAGTGTTTCTGTTGTTGTTTTGTTTTGTTTCATTTTTTAAGCCGGAGTCAAGAGAAGGAGAGTCTCCAGAAACACTGGGAAGGGGCAGGACTTCTGAAACTCTACTCCTCAGGCATCGAAAGACACCAGGTCCCCATCAGAGCTTCTGTGAAGAGTTGTCGTCACCAAAGGTAACACAAGATGGCCACTGAAAGCATCGTACTAGAGTACAGAAGAATGGAGGACGCCCTGGCCTGGTCTCACTAACAGTCTTAGGCTTCTTCAAGGATTCTTTGCTCTAGGGGACACTGCTACCTGTTACAGCACCCACTGCCCAAGTCCCCAGACAACAGACCTTACACATCCTACTAAAAGGGAATTCTAGATCACTGATTGGAAATAAATTTTATTCATTTTTAATGCTGACCTTTCTTTCCAATAATGGAATGATGTCTCAAAATTGAAGAAAAACAGCAAATATACAAAGCTAAATCAACTCTCTTCTGAACTGTTGGTTAGGCACCTCACAAAGTCATTCTTGAAAATCTGTACCTAACTGCTCACACCCTCCACAGCACAGCCACTGATGGGGCTAGGTGGGCCCAGAAGATCCAGTGAGCATGCCACTTGGGCATGAGGATTTGATTTGATGTGCAAAGCAGGGTCCCTGCCACTCTTCCCACCACCCACATCTCCTTCCACAGTGTCAAGAAGGCAAGATGTGTTGCTTGCTTAGCATTGCAATATCATAAAGGCTTATTGAAAGTAAGTCTTGATTTTACATTTTCTGTCTCAGCAATGGCATCTTTTCCTTGCCAAAGTGATAATTCAATATTCAAGTTCTGTGCTGATAAGAAAGAAATCAGCACGTGGTCTACACTATTGCTTCTCAACGTGCCCCTTTATTTGGAAATACAAATTTAAATTTTATTCAATGATACGTTCTTACAACCCACAGATGTTGGAGAAGGACTATTTGGAGGGCTATGAGACCGTGTGGACTCACATGTGTATTGTATGGCTCTAACATCCATTGTTCTAATCAAAGTTTAAAAAGGGCAAATGATTCCAGAAGGGCTAAGAATAATTTTAAGAGATAGTAGAGGATATAGAAAATTATAATCTCATGATACAAGTTAAGAGAAAGTAGAGTAAGGATGTGCAAACACGGAAATTAAGAGATCCAAGAGTACTAGTCACTTAAGTCCCACCTCTAGATTATGAGCCTGCTGCTTATCACGGGGGTGGGGACAAGTTATACCAGAAGAACCTAAGACTTTAGGTCGGAATTTTACTAGGTCATTCCATACCCTATTAAAAATATTTTATTAAACTAGTCTTGATATATGACAAATCTAGATATTTAAAGTATAAAACTGGCTGTATGTGAGAGCACGCACATGTGAATATAGTGCAGGTATATAAGGAATTGTGCCTATACATGTGCATGTA
>NC_022009.1:74714273-74736712 GCF_000317375.1 Microtus ochrogaster
TGTGCATGTGGAAACCGGAGTGTTCATCTAGTACCTTTCACATTCACTCTCCACCTCATCCTTTATAACTTTCTTTTTATGTGTATGGGAATTCTGCATGCATGTATATCTGTGCACCATGAACATGCCTAGTACCTGAGGAAGCCTGAAGAGGGTACAAATCCCATGTAACTGGAGTTACAAATAGTCACCATGTGGGTGCTGGGAAGGGAACCCTGGCCTTCCGGAAAGTCAGTCAATGCCCTTAAATGGCGGTCCATCTCTTGTGGTGACCCAAAGAGACCAAAGGCACAATATTTTAGTTCAGCTAAATTTTTACCAATATATATCTTGAGATTCATCCTACCTGTAGCTTATACCCTGCTTATTGCTGACTAGTAGTATTTCTTTTCCATTTGGAGGGGTGGAGTTGAGACAGGGTCTCCCGAGGAGCAAGAGATGCTCGTCATAGGGGCTACATGAGAGTCTGCTTATCTATGCACCTACTGTTGGTGAACATCTGAATTCAGGTTGGTTTGAGACATTACAAATCGGGCAGCTATGACTACAATATGTTTGCTTTCCCCTGTGTAGAAACCTAGTTGTGAAATGGCTGACTCTAAAACAGGGGCATGTTTAGCTAAGGAACTCCCAAACTGTTTCTCATTCCTACCAGCAATGTTGCAGATTTTAAAAACTAATTCCAAACCCAACTGCTACAATGAACCTGGGGAGTTCCTGAGCACATGCCCGGTTGTCTTACTTGTCTACAGCCTTGATAGGGCAGACGGGGGCTCACCTCACTCTCTGAATGCCATCACATACTTGGGGCCAAGCAAACAGCAACCTGAGGCTATCAACTGCTACGAACTACACTGTTTTTACTGGACATACAGGCCAATTTTCTTCTTATGCAAACTTAATGGTTAAACGTGAAAAACAAAAACAATATTTTATACCATCGTTATTCACCATGTAAATATCAAACCAGAAGAATTCTTCAGGATGGTATTAAGATGTTTGATTTTTAAACACAGCTGTTTGAGTTGCTGACTTGAGGTTCATAAAACGTCATTAAATAAAATCTGGGTTAAGATTAAGACGGGATTCCAGCCATTTCTGCAACAGCCATCAACACACTGCTCCAGTCTGTGCCGTGTGGGTATGGAAACGTCACTTTTCAGCAGTGTTGCCAGTCAAGTTCTTTTTTTTTATGCAAAATTAAATGTTTATCCATCTCATTGTGATGCAAGTTTGCTTTCATCTTTAATAAATGCTAAAATTACATGTATTCGGAAGAACTGTTTTAAATTAAGTATCTTTATGACTTACTATCAGTGAATGTCTCACATGTTTGCGTCTCTAACCAGGCGGCACTGGCAAGTGGAAAATTTTAAGAAACCATGATCTAGAAAGGGAAAAGCCACGAAGTTGCTGCAGATGACAAACGAGTCAAAATCAAGATGCGGTTGTCATCCAGCTGTCCACTCGGGCTTACAGATTGACAGGAACATACACAGGGCCACCTGACGGTCCTGTTTTCTGCGTTGCCACAGCAGCCCAGTCCACTCTCAAGACCAGGAAAGAATTGGCTAGAAATGTCAGTAAACAGACAGATATGTGAATACCCTATGGCTAGCTGGCTTTATGAATTTAAAACTATCTCTTCGTTGTAACTAATTCAGTACTCACAGTATATTCCAAACATCTATCTAGTGTGCTTGAGGGGCCGGGGGTCTGTGTAGGTGATGACGCACTTATGAGGTCAGGAGAGAGCTTGCAGGAATCAGTTCTTTCCTCCCACCATGTGGGTCCTTAGGATTGAACTTGGGTCATGAGGCTTGGTTGAAAGTATCAACCTGACCCTGAGCCATCTGAAAGTCCAAGTCTTTTTTATTTTTTATTCCATTCTTTCTTTTTTTCTTTATTCTTTTTTAAAACATTCTTTGCACCAAACTGACTTTATTATTTAAATTCCTTTTTCTCCTTTAAGTTGAAACATTCTCTAAGTGCTGATTGGCATGGAACGAATTCCCTGAGTATTGAACACTGTCAGATGTTCTGATTTCCCTAGAAGATCATTCACTAATATTTTCCCCTTCTGCACATAAAAATTAGGAAAGTTGCAAAAACAGAAAAACTCCTTTGGTACAATTGTTACCAAGGTCTCGAGCTACACATTTTTTTTAAAAAAAAAAAAGTCAAATTGAACAAAACTTAGTCTTTCACACTCAAACCACTGCACAATTTCACCTTAACTCAACCACTTGAAGCAAATGATTCAAGTTCCTATCCCAAGTAGTTAGAAGCTAATGATTGCTTTTGGCTTCCTATCAAAGCTGGCAGTTCTGCCTAAGATGATGTGTCTTGAAAAGGTTCACCACTTAATCCTTACTGCATACTTCCCCTTTTTCTCCTCTTCTTACCAGGAGAGGGATGCCGACAGGATCAGACTGTTTGCCCTCCCTTGCCACCGTGGCTGTCTAACAGACAGGGAAAGCCTGCGGTTTAGGGGAGAGGCCTGGGCTTCTCACAGGCTCTCCTGGTGCCAATTACAGGAGACTTTCATTTACATATAAATAGCTGAGAATCCCAACACAAATGGGCTTGAAGACAGGGAATCAAGTCCTTCAGAAAAACACGGGTTAGGTGCATTTCAATTTGATTTTAAGGTGTTTGCAACAAGCACTTATGCAAGTAAATAAGAAAAAAAGAGTCAAGTTTTATTATGGAAAGCAACATCTTCTTAAATTACTGAAATTGTCCCCACACTGCTCTTAAAGATTCAGTCACAGTTCCTTTTTGCATACTGCTAGAGTTTTGTCAGAAAAAGAAAAGAATAAGCTTTGCATAGAGTTGTGGTATGATATTTGGCATATATAAACATACATACATATACACATATATATGTATATATGATATATATTACATGTGTGTAAGTGAGTGCATGCGTGTGTGTGTGTGTGTGTGTGTGTGTGTGTGTGTGAGAGAGAGAGAGAGAGAGAGAGAGAGAGAGAGAGAGAGAGAGAGAGAGAGAGATGGCTCTTGACCTAGCTAGGACTTTCTAAAGACACAAATAGAACAAGGAGTACTTTTGCAGCATCACTTGAAATCCGTCTTTCTTTGTCTCCCACTCAAGGTCATTTTGAGGTGAGTGTAACATTAACAGTCTCTAACAGCCAAACTCACCACAGGCTAACCACCTTTTCCACAGTTTTATGGCTCCACCCTTCCCCCACGTTTTATAATTTCATACACTCAGATTTATCAAGATGCAAGAGTTTCCAGCAGTATCTGTAGCAAAATCCAAAGTGAAAGATCTTTTCTTCTTGTGGCAAAATATATGCATGACATCAAATTACAATGAAAAATTTTTTTTTTTTGGACAGGAAAAGTATATACAACCTTGTGGAGTCTTACCAGCTGTCTGACTCTTGGTTTACTCAGCTATAAAATGATGTTTGGGGCTCCTTTCTAAGGTTTCATATACATTTTCCTAAAGCAGCTTTATTAATATATAATTGACATACCATAAAATTCACCTGTTTAAAGTACATAATTCAATAGTTTATGATAAACTCCATTTTTAAAAAAGCTTTTATTGGTTCTTTGTGGATTTCACACCATGCATCAGATCCCATTCATCTCCTGTCCCTTTGTATCTGCCCCCTGCCCTTGCAACCCCTCAGGCCTGCAAAATTGTTCTGTGGCTCTTCAGGAGCCATTTCAACTTCCAATGGTGTTCCCCAAGTTGATGTGACAGACGACACAAACAAGTCTATACAGGCAAACAACACTGGTGGACACGCCAGGGACTGTGACTTCTGCTTCACTTGAAGGTAGTCCTGACAAACAGAGCCAAGAGGGCTGATCACTGTCGGTGCATGGACATAATGTTGGTGCTATTTCTCAGTTTAAAAACAAAACAAAAACACAGATAAAATTTTTAAAAACTGGAATTTTTTTTTGGGGGGAAGGGGAAGAAAAAGCAGGAGAAAAGGGGGTGAGGAGAGAGGGAAAGGAGAAATGAATAGCAGATTTCTGTGAGTCAAGCTTCCGGGGCTAGCACAGTGAAGACTAGCGGAAAGTCTGCAGCCTGGGGGAGATTCTGAATCAGTCCTCTCTGGAAAGCCATCTGACCCAGACAACCCAGTAGGAACAGCTAAGGTGACGATTAGGCCCAGGGTGATCTCCAATTACTAGAGTCTGTGGTGAACCGGGAAGTCTGACAACATACAAGCTGGGACGGTCTCAGGACAAAAGTATCCTAAATTTGTGCTTCATGGTGCAGAACAGGCTTCAAGTAGGAAATGATCTTAATACACAAAGCAAAGACATATTATTTCCTTTTTCTTTTTTTTAAATTTATTTATTTATTATGTATACGATGTTCTGCCTGCATGTATGCCTGCAGGCCTGAAGAGGACATCAGATCTCATTAGAGATGGTTGTAAGCCACCATGTGGTTGCTGGGAATTGAACTCAGGATCTCTGTAAGAACAGTCAGTGCTCTCAACCTCTGAGCCATCTCTCCAGCCCTCTTTATTTCTTTTTTATTGGCATTTCGAGACAAGGTTTCTCATGTAACAGCCTGGTGAGGGAGAATTGTCTGTATTCTGTCAATCATGTTATAAATAAATGCTGATTGGCCAGGCAGGAAGTATAAGCAGGAAAACTAGACAGGAAATAGAAATGATGTAATGAGAACAGGAGAATTCTGGGAAAGAGGAAGTTGATTCCTCACACTACTGCCCAGACCACCAAAGCAGCAGGATGTGATCTGCCTCACTGAAAAAGGTACTGAGCCACATGGCTAACATAGATCAGAAAAATGGGTTAATCAAGATGTGACAGTTAGCCACTGAGAGGCTAGAGCTAATGGGTAAATCAGCTTATAATTTATGGAGACCTATGTGTGATTTTCTTTGGGGCTAAACAGTCGTGGGGGTACCAGGTGGGACAGAAACCCCAACAACAAGCAGGCTCCTGTTCATGTTACAACAGCTCTGACAATTCTAGAACTCACTTTGTAGACCAGGCTGATCTCGAACTCACAGAGATCTGCCTGCTTCTGAGTGCTGGGATTGAAGGTGTAAACCACTACCCCTCAGCAAGGCATACTGTTTTCAACAAACAAGCTTGATAAGTCAGAAAACTGACTGGGGGAAATGACGTCCCAAAAACAAAAGACAAAAATGAAAGAAGACATTTGGTAGCGAGGTCATTAGATAGTTTATAGAATACATTTTATTTAGTAGAAAGTTTAAGACATTTGAAAACAAATGGATGACAGTTTTCTGGGAAAGAAAAGAATTACAGCATAACTAATTTTTATTAATGTTTGAAAAGGAGCCACCAGTTCAGCCATGGATATCTAAATCTTGAGTCTTAGTGAGAGCTTTGTGAGCCAAGCACACATCGTCCTGTTTTAAGTAGATTAAGAACATTTACGGCAAACACAGTGTCAGTGATAAGCTTCAAAAATTTACTTAAATCCTGTGCCTCTTTCTTTGAACTCCACTACATTGTTCTCTCTGTCTCTCATTGGTCTATAAGCTAAAAAAATTAAATAAAAAAAATCAGATTTTACAGGCAACCAATAAGACTCCGCACTGGCCATTACATTTTAGTGTGCGCAATAACTTCCTCTCTACGCAGAGAGAACAGCACGCAGAGGATGAGTTCAGTTTTTTGTGCATGTGTGTGGTGTGTGTGTGCATGACGACGCACATGTGCGCAGTGCGTGACGACGCATACGTGCGCAGCGCGTGCATATGTGAAAGCCAGACCAGGGCACTGTGATCTCCCTCTCTCTCCTCTGCCCTGCAGTCTTGGCCAGCCTCCTATGAAGCCAGGAGAAGCTTGCTGTTTTGGCTAAACTGGCTGGTGGAATTTGCTTGTCTCTGGCCCATAGTGCTAGATTACAGACACACACAGCACAGTCATGATTGCTGGAGATCTGGATTCAGGTCTTCATGGCCACAAAGGCAGGGAGCCATCTCTCCAGTTCCTGGTGGGATTTTTATGCTGTTTAAAAACAATCATTGGAGCTACGTAGTGATAAAGTTGTCTGTGAGACCACTTATTAAATAAAAGAGCAAGAAGCGACGCTGAAAAGAGACGACAGCACCTGCGCTGTATTTCAGAATGGACTTCGTTATCTGAGACGCAGACTCCATAGTGAGAACTAGATGCTGCCAAAATACTAAGCTTCTATTTGGTATGCCATGATTTGTTTTGTTAAGGAAGCTTACATATTAAAAAGGAATAAATGGCATGTATCCACATTTTAAATGACTGACTTCAGGATAGGGAAAAAATGAGCATGGCTGTAAAGACAGAGCCGTAAAAGACGGTTTTTCTTTAAATGTCACTGGAACTATAGTGTCATCTTACAAAAGCCTGCACTGGGCCTAGTTAATTCTGATACAGTACATTGATTAAAATGATATGATCCCTACATTGAATATCAACCAGCCACTGGGGAAAGATGACTAATTCAAAGATACAGGGAAATATATTCAGGCCCAAGTATTTTAAAGTATACCAATATGCTTTTCCTAAATTGCTGAAGTTGCCCAGCTATTATGATCAAAGATCCATGCATTTTAAGCTTTCTCAAGAGACGTAAATCCATGATGCTGATTTAGACCAGTAGTGTTACCTAGGAAGGTAGCAACTTCATAATCTTCCGGAGATTACAGGGCCAGGAAGGTCATGCAGAGCATCTCAGCAGGGAAGGATCTGGTGTCTGCCCCCTGCTTGCTGGGGGACAAGAGAGATGAAAAGAGGCTGCCTACAAACCCACACTGTTCTCCAGAGCAGGAGCCAGTCTCTCCATGGAAAAAGGAAAAGGTCAAGAGACATGCTCACATCAAGCTAATCGTCAGCCACAGACAGAACACAGGCTCCTCTCCCTGGACCAGGTGGCTTTGCCAGGCAGGAATGAATTCCTTACTGAAATGTGTTTTATCTCAGGAAGCACAGATATATTTGAAGTTATCTAGACTTAGCAAATAACCAAGAGCAACCTGAATGGCTCTATCAATGCCTAGTCGCATACAAATGACCAGGAAACAAAAACCATGTGTAAATTTTAGTTACAACACTGGAAGAAGATAAAATGTCAGGTACACTTAGAAAATACGGATTTGGGATATTTGGACTTGCTGCCCATCACTTTCCCCTCCAGTCATAATTATAATTTTAGCCATACAAATCAGTGTCTCAGTTCTGAAGCTACTGAAGGAGAGAACATGATATTCTTGATTTAAGAAAGAAGGAAGAAAAAAGAAGGAAGGAAAAGGAAGAGAAGCAAAGGAAGGAAGGAAAGAAGGAAGAAATGACACTGTTAGTCAAACAAAAGAACTTTAAAAGTTACTGAGAGCCTAAGTGGTCCTGGCAGCTTTCAGGTTGTTACACGGACAGGACACTGGACACCGTAGAGAGGGAGCAAAAAGGCAGCCGCACCAAGGATACTGCAACAGAATCCTTGCACAAAGCCCTGGCTCCTAGACCAAGTTGGACTCTTATCTCCCTAATTCCTCAGAAGGAAGCCTGGATCCTGCCTCAGGGGAGACAACCTCAGGAGCCAACTGCCTCGGAAGAGGAGGAGCAGGGTTCAGGACTGGATTTGCTGCATCTCATCACCAAGAACATAAGCGTCTCTTCTCATGCTCCTTCAACCTTCTAAAATGAAAAAACTGGGAAGGGAAATGTGTTCAAAATTGAGCTACTATTGTTTTTTCTTTTGTTACATTTTTTCCATTTTTCCCATAACACTTAGCTATGTTAAAAATATTTTTAAAGTTTTCTTTCTTTCATGAGAACGTGGTACAGTGAAAGGATTTCTCTGAAGAAATTGCAGGCAATACGGGTTTGGAATCTACTGAAGCAGCTTTGCAGTTCCTAAGGAAATCTCATTGAGTTGCTGCTGCCGCTGCTCCACCCAGAATCTCGGGGAGTGGGGCTGGCCTGCTGAGATACCGTAGGCTGATGGGAATGCATTGCCTTCCCAACATTAGCAAAGCTCATGGCTTCCACTTAGTTACTACACTGTAGCGCCATACCTGGGCTGGCGATTCTGGGCTCTATAAGAAAGCAGGCATAGCAAGGCATGGGGAGCAAGCCAGTAAAATGCACCCCTCTCTCGACTCCTGCACTCTAGGTTCCTGCCCTGTTTGAGTTCCTGTTGAAGCATCCTTTGATAGTACACATTGCTTTGGTCATGGTGTTTCTTCCTTGCAGCAATAGAAACCTTAACTAAGACAAAAGCTATCAAACTCCAAGAAGATGATACAGAAGAAGAGCTAGGTGAGCATGGGCGAGAGGTTAGGGTTTTAGATAAAACACTCACAGCAAAGCCAAAGCCCATGACAAGGACTTGATTATATGATTTTAAAAATCACCTTAAGGACAAGAAAAGACAAATAACAGTTTGGGATAAAATATTTATGAAATACCTATCTGAAAATTTTTAAAACTCAACAATAAGAAAAAATTGTGAAGAGATGAGTAAAAAAAATCTGAGGAAGCTCCACATCAAAGAAAGTGCACAGATGGCTAAAGGCACAGAAAATAATCAACATCATGTCATTATATAACTGTAAATTTAAGCAATCCTCTCTTTCTCTCTCTCTCTCTCTCTCTCTCTCTCTCTCTCTCTCTCACGCACGCACGCACGCACGCACGCACACACACACACACATCACAGTGACTAATATCCAAATGTCAACATATCAACAGCAAAGGATGAAGACAGGGAGCAATGAGAATCGCCCATCCTCGGTAGTGGCACTGTGATGTGGGCCAGCCACTCTGAAGACAGCACCACAGTCAATTACAAAACCAGGCATAATCCTGCCACCAGCCATGATCCTTGGTGTTTGCTCAATTTATGTCCATATAAAAACCTACACAGGAATATTTACAGCAGCTTTCTTCAGATGCCTGCCTTTCTAGAGGTAACAGATAAATTGTAGTACATCCTGAAGAACAATAATTCAGCAACAAATACAAACATAAAAGAATAATTAGAAATATTCTATTTACTTATGAAAATATATAGAGGAGCCATTAATTCATATTGCTAGGTGAAGTATGGCAGCCAGAAAAGGACATACCACATGAATCTCATGATATGATATTGTGAAAAAAAGGTAAAACTATAAAGGAAAAATATCTTAGTTATCAATGGTTAAAAATGAGAAAGAAGGCATGATCCATATCATTCGATACGCTGATATCTGTGAAACTGTAAATTCCACTCGATTTTTCTTTAAATGTAATACTACTCTTAAAATAAGCCTATATATTTAAAAAATTCTTGCATCCATGATATAAGAACAATAAAATGTAAAATCTATTAGGTTGCATGATACAAACAAGAAATGTTAAGAAAATATCTTAAGACATAGAAATCATGCTGGGTGATGGTGGCACAGGTCTTTAATCCCAGTACTCGGGAGGCAAAGGTAGGCGGATCTCTGTGGGTTTGAGTTGAGTTCAGCCTGGTTTACAAAGTGAGTTCCAGGACAGGCTCCAAAACTATCCAGAGAAACCTTGACTCAAAAAACCAAAAATGAAAAAAAAAAAAGGAAGGCAAAGAAATCATTTCCAATGAGGCTATTTTGAAAGAACTTTAAAGAGTAAAAATTTGAGTGGGATCTTGGAATGTGGTATTTAGAAATGAAAAGAATCACTAAGTATAAGATAAAATCTGCTTGAAACCAAATTAAACTACTTTTTTTTCTTTGTGTAGCTAGATTCTGAACTGCAGGGTCCCACCACTGAGGTAAACCACCACCCCTACTTTTCTTTCCATACGACTTCAATATATGGGATGCTATTTTGATAGCATTTACCACAATTACTTTTAATAAGAAAGGTCAGTTTTGATGAAGTCCCTCGTGTTGTTGTTAAGCATAAGACTGAGCAGATGTACACATTCAGTTTAGGAGAAGTTATGGCTTTTCTCTATTATATAAAGTAACCACACAGTCCACATGAAGCACCTTGTCTACTTTAGATGTTCTAATTCATATGTCCTATTTTATCCCATTAACTGTGAGTTATCTGTTAAGTATCATAAGACACGCTGATATCTGATCAGTCCACATTTCCCAGGAACAGAAAGCAGTGGAGAATACGGAGGATATTCATCAGTCAAGTGTGAGCTGCCACACAGCTTGGCCAAGTACACCAGAAATGCTATTTCTTATAAATGTATGAATAAAAATGTAGGATGTACATACCCTAGGATTTTGATAACTGGGTATTGGGTGGGACGTACAGTGCAATGTTGAATAGTAGCTAACAGAAACTGCACAGAGAAATGCTGAAAAAAGTTATGTATTCTTTCTTTATTCAATGAGATGTTGGATGACAGAATAAAACAGGAAACAGTGACGGCTTTTATGATGTGAAAGTAGTCAAGCACACAGATGACCATAAGGCCGAAGTTCTTGCCTCACAGTATACATGTTGAGATAACTACTGATTGCAGTAAGAATTTTCAGAATTATGGACACACATTATGACCGTGCACTTGAAAATTACTGACTTGCCCCTCCTCTCAGCATAAAGGAAGTCACAGAATTTTATATTTAATATATAAATATTGTATATACTATTTTAAAATGCTACATATCACACCCACGAATAATGTACATACATACATAAATATATAATACATTTTTATCAGAAAAGCCTGTAAGCCTTTGCAGCCATCAACGTAGCTGTTAGGCCCTGTCCTACATGGAAACACTTGATTGGCAAGGAGCTGCTCATTCCAGCACGTGCTTCTGGCCTCCGCTACCCAACTGGGAGAGAATGAGGACAGTTCATGATTTAAGGTTATTGTGAAGGTCAGTGACTTGATAAACACAGAGTACTTTAAAAACAACTTAGCACACAGAAGATGGGGAACTTTCATTCATTACTATGATTGGGTTTCATATTAATTATGTTATTATTCCCCCTTTTCTACCAATCTAAATCGAAAAATAGGGAATTTCAGAATAAGAGAAAGCTAGAACAAATACAAGAATCACAATTTTCTAGACCCAGATGATTGCTCTTTATAACGCTATTTCTTTAAGGTCAAGGTTGTCCTTTTCCCAGCGGCCTTCCTCTGCATGAAGTTGGCTGATGACTTGGGAATGGCCGTGAACTGCATTCTGGTCGAACTCTGAGAGACAGCCCATGAGTCCAGATGAATTCCTTTCCTCTGGGGCTTCAGCATAGTTGCCCCTAGTCTAATGAGTTTGCATTTCATGACCACAAACACTTTGTAAACTTTCTAATGTGCCAACTTAATAAATGCTTTTCTGATATTTAACGTATTTATAGATATGATACATTTGGAGTTTTGACACTAAACTTTGTCTCCGTCTTAAGAGACTGCTTAAGAGATTTGCTTCTAAGCCTGGCAACCTAAATTCAGTCTCCAGATCCCACATGGTGGAGGGGAGAACTAACTCCCACACATTATTCTCTGAACTCCACGTCCATGAGGCACATGCATGTTCACAAACACATACACACACACGTGTACGCGTGCGCATGTGTATGTGTGCACGTGCATGCACACACACAATAAAATGTTAAAACAATCTTTTAAACTTTATCTGAAGGCACTAAACTTAATAATAGGCACTAGGATCCACAAAGGCAGGCTCTTTACTCTCTCCTTTGCTCATACAGAAACATCATGTTTCAGGTAAAAATTCAGTAAGTAAATAGGAAAACATTAATAAAGCCAAAATTTCCCAGGAGAAATCAGACATTTTACTGATGCTAACATTTTTAAATACTACTACTCAAATAAAAGCTATTCAATTTCATCATGTCTTCTTGTAAAGAGATATTTTTACAGACCTGATGACTTTAATTTCCATAGCTTCAGATGAGCGAATAAGAGGTTTCATGTACTTAGAATTGGTATGACTTGTTTTTCCTAATGAACTCATTCTGATTCTAAACCTAACCATGACATCAGAAGATATCACCACGAGAGAGTTTTGCAATTAACAGGAATGATTTTTATTTATGAATGTTTTCAAGTGATTTGTTTTGCAACAGCGTAAGTATGCACATGAACTAAATGTCAAGGATCAATAATGAGAAGCCAGCATAGCTGAACAGATATCTTGCTTTTAGCTAGCAACGCTGCTGTACTGGTTCATTCAGACTGAGAATAAAAATTTTACAAGGAAAACTTAATTAACATTTTGTCATCATTACCCTGTTCTGCTATAAGCTGGCTTTCTCCATCACGTTGTTAGGTGCTTTAATATTTAAATGCTTACCATGCCCTTAAACTACCATACACGGTAGGGAGCATTACTCCAAACATTCGCTTTTCAAGTTTACATAGGTCTAAAGGTTTTCAGGGCAGCTGTAAAGACATACTCTTTCTGAAGTGCAGGTTTCAAAAAATATGGAATCCAGCTGTTGAGAGTGATTATAGAGCCAGAGGAGGAAGGGGAAATAGAACACAGTACAAGGGACTCATGGGTCATAAGTGATGCCCAAAGTGGAATTTTCTAATTTCAGGAGAGGGACATGGATGGCCTTAAAGCCCATTTCTGCAACATTAGTAAAATACCATTTTCTGTATTAGGTCAAACAATACTAAGCAAAGGCAGCTTTGTAGTACCTAAGTTTTACCTGCAGCTTATCTTGTAAAGCGGGGTATTCTAATGTCTGGGTCTTTTATTATCTAGCAAGGTAACTGATTGAACAGTGAAATAACATTTACAATACAAACAAACCAGATGTCTTTGCTTCAGGGCCTGGAGTTATTATTCATGTATTTACTTTCTGGGTTTGCTCATCTATTGAGATTTACATAATAGAATATTGGCCTTTTCAAATATGAGACAAGAAGGCCAACTTTACTAAAACAATTTAAGGTAATTAATTAAATGGAATTTTAAATTATCTAATAAAGGGGTAATAAAAAGTTTGAAGCACCAGGCTGGCCTTGAACTCACAGAGATCTGGCAGCCTCTGCCTCACTCGTGCTGGGATTAAGGTGTGGGCTACCACGCCCAGCGAGGTAGACCTTTGACCAAAACCAAGGTTTTTACTTGTGACCTAACACGAAATAGAAAGCAGAGAGCTCAGAGCTCTGGGGTTATACACAGAATGTTTTCCATCCATCTTATACCTTGAACGGTTTCCTTCCCTTCTGGCTTTCCTTCCTCACACTTTGCTTCCCTTTGCATCATGAAGATAGCCTTGACCTTGAATCTCTCCTTGGTTTTTCTTTTTATTATGTCTTCTATTTTTGACATTATAATATAATAATATCATTTCTTCCTTCCTTTTCCTTTCCCCAAACCCTTCCATATACTCCTGGGTCTCTTTCAAATTCAAAGCCTCTTTTTCTTCATTAAGTATTCTTACAGACATATATGCATTTACACATATCTATTATCCCTAAATACAACCTGCTCGGTCTGTATACAGTCACACATATGCATCTTTCCAGGGCTGACCATCAGTAATGGATAGCCAGTTGTGGGGACTCTTCCCTGGGGAAGACTATTGCTCATGTTCCCAGCATTCTTTAGGTGCTTGCAGTTCTCTGGATAGGACTGAAGCCCTGGGATCTTTGGCCCACCCACTCCGGCATGTCTATTGTCATTCTTGTTCAGTTCACATCTACACAGTCATGTTGGAGAAAACACAACCTCACAGCAAACTTCCCGATCCTCTGACTCTTAAAGTCTTTCTGCCTGATTATTCCACAATGTTCCTGGAGCCATAGGCTCAAGAATCGTTTTACAGATTCATTCTAACGTTCTTATAGGAGGTCACCACATTTGTTCCGGCCATCAAATCAGAACATGAATTCCATCTCAGTTGTGAAAAATGTGCAATCTTTAATTGTACAAGTTAAGTTTCAGAATTTACTTAGGACTCAATTTAGTAACAATTGGGCTAGAAAAATAATTAGTTAAAAAAGTAAAATAGGAAACATTATTCTAACTATATCATAATCAAATCTATTAATCCTTATAATTAATATAAATATTACTCCTATAAAAGCTTTAAAAAACTATGTTCTGATACAGTTTGATGGTGCTTTAATAGATGGATACCTTTGTAAATAAAATGCTGATAGCCTAATTCAAAAAGTTCACATTACTTAGGCCAGCAAGCACTCTTGTTTGTACAATTCTGTCAGAAAACATTCTAGATGAAGATGTGGGAGATTTCCGAGAGTTTATGAGAAAACTCCAAGTAACAAGAGTCTGCTCTCTCTGTTCCTTCATGATGTGGGCTGTTCTGGAAAGTGCCCCTCCCAGGCATGTGAAGTAGGCGTGGCTTTGCTACAGATTACACATCATCTTTTGTTCCTCAAAAATATTTCCAAGCATAGTTGCCCTTGTGACTGTATACAGCCTAAACTCATGTGAACTTTGCTCATGACCTTGCTTAGCCCTCAGAATATCAACTGTCTGATGCTCTGAATAAAGCTGGCTACTCCATGAGACTTCAGTATGTCTCAGTTGTAGGCTCAAACCGCCAACTAGAGCGGTAACATACCTCTTTACATATTAGGCCATATAACAAGAAGTTAACATGGCAAACATTAAAATATACCAGAATAAACTATTCATTTTTGGTTTTGCTTTTGGTTTTTCAAGACGGTTTCTCTGTGTAACCCTGGCTGTCCTGGAATTAGCTCTGTAGACAGGCTTGCCTCAAACTCATAGATCTGTCTGGCTCTGCCTTCCAAGGGCTGGGATTAAAGGTGTGCGCCTCAACCTTACAGAATTTATGAAGTACTTTGAACACCTTATTCTCTACTTAACCATGTGCAGATTTTAACTATGGACTATTTTCCCATCTCTGTACATGTACAGTTACATCCCCATTGTATATCTTTCCAATTCTACATATGTAGACCTTAATAAAAGGGTACAGTTATCAAAACAGATGGTTATTTCCTATTAATGAGAAAATAAGTCATGGTTCAATATTTATTTGAAAAGAATCTGGTACTTCTATTAAATGATTGTATTTTTTAAATAGCTATGAGTTAACAAAAAACATGATTTAAAGATGGAGAAGTGTAAAAATATATAGAATAGAAAAAAAAGAAATGAAAACCCATGAAAATAAAAATTTAATCCATACAATTAGAGATTTTATTCCTAATGAAATAATCAGCTTGAATTATTTTTTATCTGGGATTAATAAAATGCATTTTATCAAACAATTACTGCCTAGGGAATAGTCAACAAAATTTACCAAACATTTGATTATCACCCTGAAATACTTTTTACATTAAAATTTTATAATTAAGGCATCTTTGTGGGCTCTCACTTTTTAGGATATATTCTTCAAAAAAAAACCATATGGGAAAGATGCACAAGCATAGAGTATATCAGGCTTTAATTAGCAAAAAGTAATGTTGATGTCATTAATTCCCTTGATCCTGCTCTGAAGGAAAATACTCAAGTCCATTTCTTCAGAGGCTTCCAACTACAAATGTACACTGTTTTTATGTAAGCGTAGCTGTTGGGAATTCTGATTCGCAGCTGGCATTTGGTATGATAAGCCTGGAAGACAATCCTGCTCAGGGATTAGAGTCTAATTCTTATGTCCATGTACCTCCCAAGGAAATTTAAATTATTGTTTTCCTGGGGCTCATAAGTTTTTGACTTCCCTTTATTGAAAAATATCTCTGAGTGCCTGGAAGGTAAAACATACTAAACTAAAATTAGCTGAGCTGTGGCCAAATAACAAGCTTAAAGGGAAGTAGCAGCACTGAAATCCACTGGATTTGTTCATAGAGTATATAGGAAGTATGTGTAAAGAAGAAGACTAAGCATGGACTCATGCCTCCTTAAAGGGGATTCTAGGAGATCCCATTCTCTCTTCTCCAGTTAGAGCATTAGGTAGTGATGATCCCATCAATGCCAACCTTTCTCTAATCCATGTTCTTGACACATTGCAGTGACAAGCACATGGCCAGCTTCACCCGACAACGCAGAGCTCTTGCTGACACTGTCTCTCCCTAGCTTCCCAGTGCTCATCATTATAGGATCATCACTTCCAGTCTGGACTGTGATCCTCTAAACAGACACTTAAGTGTTACAAAAGCACAAAGCCCAACCCTGAGAGTCTCCTTTCCCCATTTTGTTTGTACCCGTGTTGTCAAGGCTCACACAAATACCTATATGTGCATCAGCTTTGATCCATTTACAGCACAGGATCTGCCTGTATACTGCAGGCTACATTATGAAACCAGAGCAAAGACCCCACGTTCTCCACACACAGCATTCCAGAGGGAACAGTAATGCCAGAGTCGTTAGTGTTAAGAAAACTATCAGAAACCAGGATGACTAAGACTGAACCCCAAGTGCACTAGCTGTGTGATACGGAGCAAGCTATACTTTGACCCCGTCTATGTTTCTGTTCCCTTTTCTAGAATAGAGGGACATATTCTAATATTGATCTTGAGGCATCTGTAAGGGAAAATGAACTAAGACTTCCTCTTGGCTTATAGCAAGTGCTAAGTAAAATATTATTCAATGAAATAAGTGGTTTTACAGCTAATAATTCTTAAAACATCCTTGTAGCTTGGAGATGTCCCTCCTCAGTGGTAGCACACATACTAAGCATGCTCGATGTCCTGCTTAAGTCTCCAGCACCAGCAAAACTAGACGAAAGCACTGCTATGAATCATCTATGGAGACATGTCTTTGTGATGTCGCATACTGTGATGTTAAAGTGACTATCAAATACAGCAATGATTCCTCCTCTCTAAGAGTTAACCTACAAATGATGTATAAGGCACTCGTAGAGAGAACTTACCCAGGTGAAGCCCATGTCGGCAGGCTCTAGTCAGGCAAGGAGAAGAGGAAGGGTAACTCGGGTGAGAGTTTGATCCACGTCACGCTCTGTGGAAGCTTTGAAGGGTGATCACTAACGCCCCCACAATGCCCATTCCGTCCAAACATCACAGTCAATCCTGACAGGTGGATGGCTGACAACGCAACTGGGATTTCGATATTTCAAGTTCTCTATTCCTTCTAATGTATGTTGATCCTTTCTGGATCTATCCTCTCGTGTTCTAAGACTTGGAAAAAGAACGAAGACAGGACGATGGGTAGATGACTGAAAGGGCAAAGATCTTGCTTTGTTCATTATGACCCCACACCTCCAGTGTGCCTGAACTCAATAGCCATTTCCTGAATGAAAAAAAACAGTCAAAGTTAATGAAACAAAAGAATTCAAATTCATGTTTCTATTGCAGATTCTTTTCACTTTATTTGCATTGGAAATAGCTATGTGTAGCCAGATGTCTAGAGATTCAAAAAGAAGCCCCTATAATGGACACATATAGACTTTTTTTGTCACAATTCCCTATAAAACATTTCCTATATTACATAACTACAATTACATATACTATTTGCACTGTATTACATATTAAAAGTAAAGTGTGTGAGAGGGCTTGTATAGGTTTTTGTCCCAATACTGTCCCAGGGTTTGAGAACACATAGCTTTTGATATTCATCACTAGTGGTGGAAGCAATCCCCATGGTTACTGTGCTGGCTTGTTTTATGTCAACCGGACACTGTTGACAAAAACAGTCATTTTGGAATATGGAACCTCAATTGAAAAAAAAAATGCCTCCATCAGATGGTCCTGATGCAAGCCTGTTGTGCATTTTCCTGGTTGATGGTTGAAGTGGGGAATGGCAGACAATTGTGAGTGCGAAAACCTCTGGGCTGGTCATCCTAGGTGCTGCAGAAAAGCAGACTGAACAAGTCAAGGGCAGCAAGCCAGGAAGCAGTACTCTTTCACGGCCTCCGCATCAGAGTGCTAACACGTGCTGCCCTAATCCCGGTTGATGGACTACAAATGAACCCTCCTTCCCCAAGTTGCTTTGGTCAAGATCTTTACCACAACAACAGAAACCATAACCAAAAAAGCAACTAAGGGATGGCTTTACCATACTCTAATCCAGTCATACATCCCTGGAATTCCTACCAATACCTACCTTTATATTTCTCAACAGCCAGGAGTGTCAAGAGCAATCTCTTAAACTGTCCTTTAATCTTCAAAATACAAAAATCCAATAAACCAAATAATCATATAAGAGCTCTTTAAAGGTCTCTTTGCAATTAGACACACACTGCAACTTGATTTTTAATACTAACATGAAAATAATAAAAAGCCATTAATACAGTGGGATCATAAAACAGTATATTTAAGAAGCCCATGGTTTTAGAATCAACAGCTTTTGGTAGGAATTACTGGATTTTTTAATATCTTACCTTCTTACCCACCTCCTCCCAGCACTGACTTCTTAACAGTTTGTTTATACAATACCCATAAATGCCTATAGGAAAATACATATACATTAAATAGGATGCAAGTGTGACGCATCTGCCAGTTCAAGCTCACAGTTCTATCTTCTATATCTAGGTTGAAATTGAGGCTTTTCTTCAGGCATGGCTTCATTCCCTGCTAAATAGTGGGGGCTTCACACTGAACGTTTTTGAAAAAGCATAAACAGAATGGTAAAAAGTTGTGTTTGGATACTGGGAAAAGCCAGTATTACTGTGTTGAACCCTGATATATGCTTTTATTTTGTCTTGCTTAGAGTATACTTGTGTATAAGCAGTAGGTCCTTTTTGTTATTGTTTATATTTTGTCAAAAAGCAGAAATCCTCTGTGGTTTTTCCATCTGCTGTTTCTACAAAGACATAATAAAGAAGTCTGAGTTGATTTGAATAAGTCAAGAAGGAACCACAGAAGACAATGCTTTTAATTACTAAGTATGAGATAAATCTCTGAGGGAACAGCTATGTTAAACAGGAGTCATCAGTCAAGCTTGAAACATGAGAGAATGAGTAATAATTCTGCCACATTCTTTGTCAGGGAAAGGGTTGGAAAGAAGGATTCTGGGCACATGCATACTCCTGGGCTAAGATGAAACTCAGTGGTATGGTAGCATCTGCCTACTTGTCCATGGGCTTGAGTGTTATTTAAAAAATAAAAAAGGAAAGAAGGAAGGAAGGAAGGAAGGAAGGAAGGAAGGAAGGAAGGAAGGAAGGAAGGAAGGAAGGAAGTCAATACTTGGTGTGGCATTTGACGGGGCCCATAGGTATGGATCCATTCTACCTTGACTAAAGGTCAAAGAGTTGGAACTTATTATCAATAGTTCAGATGACAGGTATGGCTAAATCTAGCCCCGGTGTTTCAGGTATTAAGAAGACCTGTTTCTGCCTTAAACAAAGGTCAAGGCTCCATTCTACCCTGATTTAGAACACAGTTCTGCTCTCTCAAGGTCATTGTCAACAGTTCAGACAACAGGCGTGGATAAATCCAGATCTGGTATTTTAGGAATAGATCTGTTTCCAATCCAGATGAAGTCTACGGATCCACCAAGTTCCTACTCCCTTAGGGAGCAGACTATGGATTCTACCCAAGGAGGGCTTTGCCCACAGAATGTTTTGGTCAGCCAACAGAATGTTTAAGAATGAAGCCTATAATCCTGCAGCTGGTCTGTTCATTCCTTCTATCATGTTAATGTAGTTTTGTTTTTGTTTTTGTTTGGTTTTGTTTAGTTTTTATCTTACTCCTACCTTTTGAGGCCGGGGTATTTAAGCAAATAGAAAGAAAACACGCAGGCAACTTTCAATATTCACTGGATGTCCCTCCTGATACTGTCCTATGCTTATTATTTTCACTCGTGTCTTTGTTCTCTTTACTTATTTTTCTGATCGCCATGCCCGTACCCTGGTAAGTGGGAACCTTGTCGAAGCTGGTCCGGGACAGGCATTAATTCTTCACAATATTAATGAAAAAGCCATTGCTTTATTATTCATCATCTAACAACCCTTGTCACCTCAGTATCAATCCGCAGATATGTTGTCAAGCAGCAGCATCCTTTGGACAAATTGTGCGAGAGTGGTCTTAGAGCTGCCCTAGGTATTTTCCTAGTGAATGGATGTCTCTTCAGCATCTCTGTTGGACAACAGTGGAGTTACATCTTCACACGGTACTGAATCCAGAGCATGAAGCCAGTATTGCCTGTCATCTCTACAGACATAAACTCTAGTACTGAGCACACTTTGCAATTTTGGATAATCTTTCTGAACAAATCAGCTTTTAATAGCTGACTGAGTGATGGAACAACAGCAGAAAATGGTCTCAGAAAAAGGTAATAGAACAAAGGTATGAGTAAGGAACAAACCCAGAGGGGCAAAGCTGATGCTTCCTTTTCTAGCAACAGGCTAAGATCTATGGATGTATTTGTGCCAAGTGAAATATTGAATGAAAATCATTTCAAAGGTTACACGTGTGATTGGAGAGTAACTGGTAACTTAGGACAGTACTTAATTATAACTTATTTATGCTTATTTTACTTTTTATATACAGTTCTATATAAGCAAACTTACGAAGGCATGAAAAAGAAAATAAAATGTTTAAAGTGAGAAAGGTGAAGCAGAAAGGAGGCAAAGGTGGAAATCAAGGAGATAATAATAAGATTTATATAGAAATAAGTCAATAAAGATCTACTAGGAAAAAAAAAAGCTCAAACAACCACATGAGTTCATTGTAAGATTTCAAGTTCAAAAGATCACTTGTGGCAAAGCAAGGCAAAATCTTTGTTTTTCAGACCTTTCTCCTGTCCTTTATGATCCGCACTTTGTCTCGCTGAACTCTCTCTAGACCATTTAAAAGAAAGGGAAGACAGTGGTTCAATGCCAGAGTCATGACGGGTCAGCAATGTACAATGGAACTAGGCTGGAAGGGAGCCCTGGGACAGGACACTGGCAGCCAATGAAGGTCACAGGAGATAAGAGACTAAGGCTCTGGCAAGGGTTTGCAGAGTCCACTCCACTGCAGCTCACAGAAACTTGTGGCAGATTTCTGAGGCCTACCAAATCTGTGATAGGAGGTTATACAGCAGTAAGAAACAATAATAATTGGAATCAAAACCTCTCACATAGATCGGAACATAGGCCGATCTCAAGACAGAGTTTTATGGACTAATGATAAGTGGGAAGAGCAATAAAATAATAATTTGGGGAGGGAAGTACTAGAGAAAAACTGTAGAAGATTTATATGATCACAAATGATTTTAATATAAAGATATTTTAAAAGCTTAAAAAGATCAAAGAAATAAGTACATAGAATAAAGATAAGAAATTTTAAACAGGGAGAGACTAAATGGTATCATATGCTAACCACAAAGAGCCAATTTGTATTATGGAAATCAAATATAAATTGTCACTGAAATAAAGCCTAATGGGTTGAAAGAATGTCAAACGTACTTTACTAGAAAAAGTCTTGGCCAGTTTCTATTAAAAGGAGACTCTAAACCAGTATGTGGGTACATGACTGCTGTTCTAGCACACAGGAGGTAAAGGCAAGAGAACTGAGGTAATTCCCAGTCAAGAGAGTGTATATAGCAAGACTGTCAAAAGTCCAAAATGTGTGTGTGTGTGTGTGTGTGTGTGTGCGCATGTGTGTGGGGGGGGGAGAAATAGAGAGAGGGGAAGGGGGAAGAAGAGGGAGGCTATGAATTAGAATTATTCTGTGATATTTAATGTGTCAACGTGACTGAACTACAAAATTCCTAGACAGCAGAGAAGAAGTGAAAGACTGCTTCTGGGTGTTCCTGAGTGTTTTGAAAGTAGATCAGCACGGGTTTATGTGGACAACACGGCAAAGGTCACACCCTGCGTGGATAGCTGCTGTTCAAATAGCTGGAGCGCCAGAGGAACAAGTAGGATGAAAACTGGGGCAAGATGTTGTTGCTGCTACTGCTGCTGCTGCTGTTCCTCTTCCTCCTCCTCCTCAGGTTTTGTTTTTTTCTCTCCTATCCTCAGACATCAAAAGTTTAAGCTTCTCAAGCATTCAACACAGACTTGAATTAGTAGAATTTTCAAGCCTGAGGTATCATAATGAAAATTATACCATTGACTTCTTTGACTGTGAAGATTTCAATATACTGAGCAAGGCTAATCAGCATCCTAGGCCTTCAGCTTTCAGATATCTATCTTAAGAGTTCTTATTTTCTATAAATCATGGGGTCAATTCTCCCAATCGATTGTCTTTCATAAGCCTGCCTAACTAACTAACTAACTAACTAACTAACTACACACACACACACACACACACACACACACACACACTGATTCTATGTCTCTAGAGAATTTCAACTAATATGGCAACAGAAAGATAATTCAATAAAAAGTATGGAGGTATGGAAGAGTGGTTGAGGAACACAAAAGATAAACTAAGAGGTTCCATCATAAATCTAGAACTAAGAAAAAAATGCATGGGAATGCATACATTTGAGGACCAGGCAGTAAAACAGTAACAGGAAATGCATCTATAGCATCATTGCAATGCAACAGATTATCTATCAAGAAAAAGGAAGAGAGAGAGAGAGAGAGAGAGAGAGAGAGAGAGAGAGAGA
>NC_022009.1:74736932-74739516 GCF_000317375.1 Microtus ochrogaster
AAGGACACTGGACTGGATGTAGATTTCTTACAGACTATGGAAGAATGTTGTTAAATACTTTCCGCAAACTGTAAATTATAGAATTGTACACTATTCAAACTGTGACAGAAGAGTGAGATGGATAAAGGCTAAATAGAATCACTGCAACCTGATGAAGCTTAGTCACCAGGGCCTCTCACCGATACCTACGATGCTGGGAGTAGCTAAAGGCCATGGTAGTCCAGGCAGATTGAAAGCACAGCCAGTAGACATTTCTAGTAATCTGCCTACCGAGATCTCAAAATGAAAGAACCCACATCTCTAAGGCCCCCATAATGTTCAGATCTTTTCTCCCATTCTATAAAAATATACAACTCAATCCTTTCCTAAAAGAAGTTATTAAAATTGTTTAAACTGTAGGCTTTGCAATTTGGTTAGTTTTCACTTTAGCATAGAGACAATTGAATCCAGTAAAGAGAGTGGGAGAGATAGAATATTAACCATAGATACTGGCAAATGTTTTGCGAAGCTTATCTGAGTATAAAGGGTACAAAAAATAACTAAATATTGCATGAATGCATGTCTTAAGGGTTCTACTTGGTATTAACACTGAGTCATTCAGGAACACTAACAGCTTCATCAGCAAGAAGATATCAGAAAATCACTGGTCTGAAAAACTTCAGTTAACAGTTGATGTGGCAAAATCCGATATATGCTTAGATGGGGCAGCTATTAACTGTATCTTTTATAATTCAGCAGTAATGGAGAACAGTTCCTTTTATAATAAGATGCTTGGCTCTGCACACTCCCTCTTAGGCCCAGTAACAGAGAGTTTCAGAGCAGGGCTCAGTATCAGATGCTGGGAGTGCCTCTTAAGCCCAGCACAAGGTAAGGTCTCATTCCTCAGGGCTTCTACTAGCTAGCTAGGTGACAGGCACTATAGTGTGTACGATGTTACTGCACAGGAGCCCATACTGAAGTCGGCCTAATTCTTCAGATGATTTATTTCATTTGCCACTTAAGGAGTACCCAGAACGTGTATGTGAACCTATAAAAGAATAAATGTTACAAGTGTTGTGACTCTATTTAATTATCTTTTCTCTGGAACGTTGATGACTTTGAAGTGGGGTGATGAGGGTGGTGCCAGGTCTGTCCCAGGACAGGAAAGAAACCCGTTGAATTCAATTCCAAATTGGATAGCAAGAGAACAAGTGTTGACTGCTGAGTAAGTTCCTTTCCCAAGTAGCAACATCAAAAGAAAAATACAGCAGATATTTGACACTGTGGCCCATTACCATCTCAACATTTGTCATAATAAGTTGGAACAACCTGTGAGTGTCTCGAGGCCAGAGTCAGTGTCTTATCCATTAATTATATTCCAAACTTACTGCAGCACAGTATTAGTAAACTGCGGAAATAATAAAGATCGAGGATCTCTGAATGGGATGGTTAAGGGGACTATGATTGCTGACTGCAGTATATTCAAATGATGAGTATGTCTACATCAAGCAGATGCTTCCTGCGCTAATTCTCGGGAGAACATATAAACCTTGGAATGTCTATAGACACAAAACAGTGCTGCTTCAAGAAGTGGCATGGACACAAGAGTCAACTGGCCGTAACAAGGAGCACCAACAAACCAACACTCATTCATTTTCTGCAATCTACTGAGATAATATAAAATACTTGTTCAATGACATATTTAAACAGATGCTCTGTAAATTAAGTCAGAAACCCAGATATTTTGAAACTACTCAGTAATCAACCAATGGCAAACTAAGAGTTTAGCCAGTTTTATTAAAGCATCCATTTAAAAAGAATGGTCCTGGCATCTGAGTAACTTTGAGCCACTGTTTAGCAAACTTAGATGCATAGCAACATTATCTAGGAATGGTACCTGAGACCATCTAACAGTCCCAATCTGACTAGTATGAGCTGGGACATAGGAAAGTATTGATTCTTCCAACTCTGTATACTGAATTGCCTAGGATCCTCTGAAAAATTCCAGGCTTTAGCTTCCAGACAACTAAAAACAACTCCTCTGGGAGTGAAGCTTGGAAATTGGAATTTCTTGAACCTTTCTAAGAGATTCCTATGTGCAGACAAACCTAAGTCCCAGTAAACTTTTCCAGATACCTAAGTGCCAGACTGTTCATCCATCAAAGACCACTCCCCTTCTGATTCCTCCAACCGGAGAAATTATAACACTAAAGACTGGATAAAAAGGAACTGAATAGCACTCCTTGTGTCTTAGAGAAGTATCTTTTATGAACTTTCAAAAAAAGGGGGGGCAGAAAACAGCCTTTGTATGAAGAGTTACTCTGTTTCTGAGAAGAGATACTTCGGGTAATATAGATACATTTAGCACCTTATGATAAGATTTCTTGTACATAAGTAACATTCATTAAGCCTAAACCTTGGTTAGATTGGTACTTTACTTGTTTCTATGTTTTTGTTTTTAGGTTTGGTTTTTTTGGGGGGAGGGGGCTATTTCAAAGTCAGTGTTCATAAAGGAAAGATAAAGGGGCCAATAGCAGAGAGGATAACAGAAGGAAAGATAAAGGGGCCAATAGCAGAGAGGATAACAGAAGGAAAGATAAAGGGG
>NC_022009.1:74739616-74742490 GCF_000317375.1 Microtus ochrogaster
GACTCTACAGGCTGTCTGCCAATTTCACTACAGCAGTGAGTAAGTGTTGACCACACAGTAACATTAACGCTCATGCTATGACGCCACACATGACACAGATGTGTGCGATCACTGAGGAAAAACATCCAAGAAGAGAAGACTCTACTCCACGAAAACTATGAAGACAGAAGGCAGAAGCTATGAATCATCAGATAAAGCCACGTAATCCATATTTCCCAAACATCTCTCCTCTAGAAAATATTGCCCTCAGAAGAGGGGCTGACATATGCAAATACTACTTCCAGATTGAAATTCAAGAAATATGTCCTTTATGTGGCTCCAGGGGTCTTAAATTATCATGTTCTAACTTTAAATATACACCGTTGTGCCCAGCAGCCAAATCCTCCAAGGCATGTTTCACGACTAAAAACCTGAAGAGTCAACTCTGTTTAGGCCTGGGATGTTGACTTACACAGTACTTTTAAAGTGCGAATGGATATTAAGACTTCAGCTCACAGTTGAGTGACATTTTGATCCCTTAGAAAGTCCAGATAACTATCACTCTTTAGAAGAGGTTGATCACTCCACTGGAACATCTCTTTTCTTAGAGATACCAGTCGTTACTCAGTGAATTTTCTCTTCATAAAAAAGAATGTGACAACAGAAAATTAAGGTCTCATTTGCCCAATTCACTTGAAGTCCCCTAATCTGTGAACAACAACGATAAACAGTTTGTCAAGACTTAAAAGAAAAATGAAAGGAGAAACTAAAGTTTCGAGCCACTGCTGTAGGACTGAAAAGGAAGCAGTCAGGAAGCGGTGCTGTAGGGTAGTGCACAGTCTGAGCACATACAGGGGCTGCAGCAGGCGCTGGAGAGCTGCAGACGTAGGAAACTGTACGGATGGAAGTGCCCCCTCCAGAGGAAGGATGGAGCAATAACAACACGATTGACTGGAGTGCAAGGAACTATACACAGGTGAGGTCACCTGAAGATGATTTCAGAGTAACTTCCTTCTCTCTGGAACTAGTGTCAAGAAGATGCCTACCCTGCGCACATGTGGGTAGGGATGGCAGAAGGAAGAAGAAACAAAGTAAAAAAATTCTAATATTCATGCAATTCCAACAGAACTCTTGAAGTAGGGTTATTGTTGTTCAACAGCTTCCTTCCTGGGGATAAAGTATATAATAAGCATTCAAAGCGTACATATTGGATAACCCTGGATAGCATCTTCAGATCCCCACCCCAGCTCTATAAACATCTATGTGTAGGCCAGAAAGTGGCACTGGCTGTCATCTTCACCCGTTCTCTAGTTTGCTTTCTACTTTTTACTTTTAAAAATTGTATTTTAAATTTAATCTTTGAAAATCTCATACATGAGTACAGTGTTTTGAACATATCCACCTGCAGCTCCAGACTCCAGCTCCTCCAGTGCCTTCTACATCCTTCTAAATGTTATGTCCTTAGTTCTTAACAATTAATAACTCACCAAGTCTAAATAGGGCTGCCCACATACACATGAGTGTAAGGTCAGTCACTGGCATATGGCTTACTTTCCAGGGGCCACACCCCTGGAGAAAATTGATTCTACCCCAGCTGCCTTCGGCCACCACCAGCTCCTCCTCCCATCTCCCATTGACTGTGTGGGTTCTGTGAGGGAACCACAGATGCTGTGAGCTTGTGCGTGTGACAGCCCTGCCAAGGTCCAGAAGACACTGTCGAGTGGCAATTCTCTCCAATCTCTAGGGTCTTAAACACTCTAATCTGTAGACTGATAAAGCACTCAGTTCTCAACCCTCATGAGGCTTCATTTGGTAATGGACAGTGGTAAACACAGATGTCAACACCTGGCTGAAGTGCAGAAAATAAGTGATTGCACAAAGCTCAGGCCTAAATGTGACAACTGCATCTCTATTTTACTTATTATTCTTATTAAAATTAATTAATTAATATTATTTTCTTGGATTTTTCGAGACAGGGTTTTTCTGTATAGATAGCCCTGTCTATCCTGGAACTCACTCTGTAGACCAGGCTATCATTAAATTCAGATATCCACCTATCTCTGCCCCCAGAGGGCCTGGATAAAAGTGTGTGTCACCACTGCCTGGCATCTCTATTTTATTTTTTGAGACAGGTTCTGTCTCACCAAACCTGGACCTCACCTGCAGCTCACTGATTCAGCTGGATTAGCTGGCCATCATGTCCCCAGCATCCTCCTGTCCCTGCTTTCCCGGCACTGGGACTACAGGAGCTCCTGGGCATAGAAAGCTTTTTCTTGATAGCTCTGGTGTGTGTGGATGGGGACGGAGTGGGCTTGAACCCAGGCCCTCATACTTAATCAGCAAGCACTTTAATGACCGAGCATTCTCGCCAGCCGTATGAAACCTCTTCTGCCTCATCCCGAAGTTGTCCTTCAATAGCACTAAAATGCTGCCTGGAGAAAGAACTGTACAGCCAGTTCACTAGACCTCATGCTGTGATTCTACCCCGCTTGAAACTTTGGGGAAACAGTGTTAAGCCTCTGAGATCAATTCTAACTCTAAAATAGGGTGGATGAACATATTCCTGAGGTTAAAAGAAAACAAAACAACCAAGATAAAGCACCCAAGTAACTCATCTGAGTAAAACTAAAGGAGAAAAACACATCACACACAAACACACACACAAACACACACACACACACACACACACACACACACACAGAAAGCCACATAGATGAACAGATACACACACCTTGTCCCCCTTCTTCTAACACCCTCTTCACTTGAGGCCCAGTAATTTTATATAGTCTAGTTTAAAGCAGGAACCTTTTCCAGCCTTACCTGGCAGGTTGCTAGCCTTTTTAAAGAAACCTTAAAAGAGATATGAATTATCTATTCTGTATAGACCTCCAGACT
>NC_022009.1:74742810-74745873 GCF_000317375.1 Microtus ochrogaster
TTATCTATTCTGTATAGACCTCCAGACTATTTTAGGAACTTAAGCTTAAGTTTTGTGGGTGACTCAGAGCTGGTCCTAATTACTAGCTACTGATGCCAGCATAGAAAATAGTCCCTTCTGGGTTCGGCCCCGTTTTGGGCTGGAGATGTATGCTATGTTTCCCAAAGTATTTTTATGTCCACAAAATCTACCTGTGTTCTCCAGAGAGTAAGCCTAAAAGAGGTCATAACTGGGCCATTTGGAAAACACAAGAAACACTCCAGTCATTTTGATCACCAGGATCTTGTTAAAAAGCTGAAGACTGAAAGAGAAATTGACAAATGAAAAGCTGACCTAAAAGTTACTGAAGAGAAAAGAAACATCCACCCACCATATCTGACCACGGGAGGGATGGGACCGGCCTTTCAAAACATCTTTTCCACATCCCCCTACTTACAAAACAGGCTCACGTGTGACTGTCTAGTTCTATATTGTCAGGATTTTCTCTAAAACCACACTTTGTTTTCCTTTTATGAAAAAAAAGCAAAAACAAAAACAAAAAGAACTTGTTTTATTTCCCAAGTCTCTGGGTGTTTACTGTTGAGAGCCTGGAAAAGTCTCTAGGGAATCCAGTCAGTGCGTCTAGTGAATAGAACACAGGACAAAGACACAGAGCTGACCAAGCTCTGTCCTCAGCCTCTCAGAGTCACGGCTATTCTTATTATCATCAGAAAATGCTTCTAAAGTGTTCTGAAGTTCTCTAATAAAAACGCTTTATAAATACCAGGCTGTTTATATCAGAATAAAAATCCTCAGAGAATCAGTGCAGCTGTAACTTTCAAACTTAAAAATCTCCTGGGGAAAAATATTTGAGAATGTCTCCCTTTTAGGATGGAAGCTGGCTAAAGAAGAGGGGTCCACATCAACGGTCGGTAGGCACAATAAAAACCTGTCCACGCATTTAGGTACTGAAGTTTCTTAGTTAACATATTAGGCTGTGCCATTTAGAGAAAAATCATGATTGGTCACATCATATGTGCCTGCCTATGTTTTAGAAGAGTCACCAAGAGCAGCAGTGGGAAGCAACAGCATCATCAACGGCCTGCAGAGGAAGGGCCCAGGGGCTCCCTAGTCCCTCCCCTTCCTCTCTGTATACTCCAGTGCATGATGGGTTCTGGAGCCCAAGTCAGCCAGCTTCTATGTTTTCTCGGCCCACACTTTTTGTCTCCTAACAGGATCTGTCTTCTACCAACATGCAGCATCACAGAAGCTCAGCTCGACCTCTATCTCGGCACAGACAATCGAACACAATGAGAGAGAACCGCAAGAACCAGATCAGCTCAGAACCAAAGACATCAAACAGCATCTTAATAAATAATGTACGCTGTTAATTCTGTGAGTCTCAACAAGAGGGAACAATATCAGATTACAGAATAATAAAATCTTAAATTGCCAAGCAAATTAATCATTTTATATTTTAATGAACACTAATCAAGGCCTTTATGCTAGTGAGGTATAGTAATCTAGAAAAAGCAACTCATTTTCAGGGAGAAATTAGATTTACATGAATCATCAGTAAGAGAAGAATCGGTGATGTGGTCATATGCAATAAAGTGGGGGAACGGCGCACCAGGGAGCACAGTCAACCGGTGCACTGAGTTCTTTAAAGCCCCCATCAGCCTGCAAAAGCATATTTCTAAAGACTGAATTTAAAAATAATCCTATTTGATAGAGTTTAATATGGAGGAATTTAAAAATTCATCCATACGACATCCCTCAAAGAGCATGCCTTAGAGATGAGGATTTTTGAATCATTTCTGTTGTTTTGACTTTTTGAATGTCCTTTTCTCTCTTTCAGCTATTTTTTAACCAAGAGAAGGGCTTTCTTCTCTTGAAGACATTTAAAAATACTTCATTTTGAAGAAACTATCAAAGGGACATCAACTGGCACATATGCTTGGCATCAGGGCACACCAAATGGCCCAATTAAACCATTTGCAGTCTTTGCAAGGCACAATTTAAATGTACCCGAGAAATGTCAACTGGCTTCTCATGCAAAATTATCTTTCCCAATGAGCTATGCCTTAGGAACTGAGCGCATAAATCCCTGTAGAAATCCCGTTTGTGTCAGCCACACACTGGAGGCCAATGCTCAACCTCAGGAGAGAAGGGCCTTGGCTAGCTGAACTCAAACATCAGAGGCATGTCTGGGAAAATGGATGGAGGGGGAATCTGATCCGCCACCCCAAGTCCCAAATGTGGAATGTGATTCTCCCCTGCCCCCCTCCCGCCTCTAAAGTTAGACACAGGAGGAAACCTCCATAGCACAAGCCTTTAACAGTGCTCAGGGAGCCTTCTCCATGGGAGAAATCTGAAGAACACAATGGTTTGAGATAGAACTGTTAGTAACGTAACAGATTCACCAAACTATAGCTTCCCTGCTGGAATAAATATGGCAATAAATCAATGGCAACAAACTTAGGATACCTCACAAATAAGACAATCGGCACAGCTCCGTCTCTGCAGTCATGGACTCAGCTTGGCCTGAAAAGGAACGTTAGGGCTTGTATACTTATGTGCAGGATGCTTGTACCTCCTACCTATTTTCTATTTTTTATTTCAAGACAGGGTTTCTCTGTGTAACTCACTCTGTAGACCAGGCTGGCCTCGAACTCACAGAGATCTGGCTGCCTCTGCCTCCCGAGTGCTGAGGTTAAAGGTGTGCACCAGTACCTGGCTATTTTCTCTATTTACTAAAAGGAAATGTAGAGGGTAAAGTCCTTCTAAAATACTAACACGTCAGCTCCACTGCCATTGTTCCCAAGAGAAATAAATTTCAGATACTTAAAATGCTTGATGGAAGCCATTTCACGGTACCTGAACCCCCAAATCTGATGAACCCTCAAATCTACTCAAAAGATGTTTGTTGTTGAATGTTACTTTACGATCCACTACATTTGTTTATGCGTTTCAGTGATGCAAAGATGTGCTGCATTATTTTATGTTGCATTTGTTTAACTCTGTGAAGCTGTGATTCCTTGCCTGTCTAAAACACCTGAAGGATGGTCCTAATAAAGAGCTGAA
>NC_022009.1:74745973-74760733 GCF_000317375.1 Microtus ochrogaster
CTCACAGAGATCTGGCTGCCTCTGCCTCCCGAGTGCTGAGGTTAAAGGTGTGCACCAGTACCTGGCTATTTTCTCTATTTACTAAAAGGAAATGTAGAGGGTAAAGTCCTTCTAAAATACTAACACGTCAGCTCCACTGCCATTGTTCCCAAGAGAAATAAATTTCAGATACTTAAAATGCTTGATGGAAGCCATTTCACGGTACCTGAACCCCCAAATCTGATGAACCCTCAAATCTACTCAAAAGATGTTTGTTGTTGAATGTTACTTTACGATCCACTACATTTGTTTATGCGTTTCAGTGATGCAAAGATGTGCTGCATTATTTTATGTTGCATTTGTTTAACTCTGTGAAGCTGTGATTCCTTGCCTGTCTAAAACACCTGAAGGATGGTCCTAATAAAGAGCTGAACGGCAATAGCAAGGAAGAAGAAAGGATAAGCGGGGCTGGCAGGCAGAGAGAATAAATAGAAGGAGAAATCGGGGAGGAGAAAGAGAGAAGGGACGAGAGAACAGGAGAGGGGGCATTAGGGGCCAGTCACCCAGCCACACAGCCAGCCATGGAGCAAGAGGGGCAGTAAGATACACAGAGGTAAGAAAAGGAAAAAGCTCAGAGGCGAAAGGTAGATGAAATAATTTAAGTTAAGGAAAGCTGTCTAGAAATAAGCCAAGCTAAGGCTGGGTGTTCATAATTAAGAATAAGCATCCTCTGTGGTTTATTTGGGAGCTGGGTGGCGGGCTGCCAAAAGATGTAAGAGGAAAGAGTAAAAAAGCAAACATCAACATTCTGGCGTTCTAAGGTGGGGCTAGAGGAAAAGAAAGCCCAACAACAGGTTTTAAGCTGGACATCAATTGCAGACTAATTACCTAGACTTCTTTCATCTGTGCTTCAGAGATAAGTTCCTGCATTCTAGTAACACCGGATTTTGTGTTTGTAAAGGGCACCGCACTTTGGATTTCAGTAGGGACTAATTTGAAACGCCCTCTCTTGAAACTCTGCTCCCATCTCTGCATCCCTGTTTTCCTTACATGTGACCCAAACACAAGGTGCTTCCCCCTCACTGAAGGTCACACTTCCCTGACTTGGACACAGCCATCTAACCATCGGTTCTTGCAGAAGACACCAAGGTCTTTGAGCTCCTCGTTCTCCTGAAGTTGACACTGAGCAAAGTAACCGTTTTCTGAACTGTGGTTCTTATTCATCTAACACCAAAGCGAAACTCGCTCGCCTGATAACAGAATAGAAATGTAAAAGCTGTAAACACGGACAGCCATGGTGGGTCTGTGCGTCTCTAAGTCCAGCACGTGCGAGGACCAGGAGTTTGATGCCAGCATCAACCACGCTGATAAGTTTGATGTCACCTGGGGCCACATGAGACTATGTCTCAAAATGTAAACAAACAAGAACGAACAATATGAGGGAAATTGTTTCTTGGTTAATATAACATGGAGATTTCCTGTAAAATTTTTAACACAACATTCATAGAATGCTAGTATCGTATGAAAGGAAACCGAATAAATAAAGACTTTGGTCAAAATTTTCAGTAAAATAATCACTGCTAGTGTTGCTACCCTTAGTGAACATAACCTTTGTAATCCCGGACTACAGGCTGAACCTTGAGGTCAGAGACCTACCCATGAAATGCTCATTGTCCCTGGGATCTGATGAAATATCACCTCTGTCCACTAAGAGACTAAAACAAATCAACTGGAGAAAAATTTCCTGCCATCACATGGACACATGAATATTACAAAGTGTTCTTATCCATGAAGCATTTTTTAAGTGTACATGTATACATATAGACGTATATATGTGTATTTCCACATGAATAAGACACTACAGTATGAATTCCAAATGAAAGATAACTCAAAATTTGCTGTATAGATTCTTCAGCAGATTGCTCAAAATCACAAAATCCAAAGTAACTAACACTTTCGTTTACAAGAGGCAGGGTCTAATCAAGTAAAACATGTCATGCCCTAAATTTTCATAAACACTCGAATTTGTCTGCTTTTTCTGCTCCACGCGGGGTTAATAAAGACACAGGCCCAATGAAAGGTGACACTAAGGCCTAACTCAGACTGCAGCTCCAGTCAGACAACTTTGCTGTCGTGAGTTCACATGAAAGACAGTAAACCACATCTTCCAAACCTTCACACCAGGACTAAAGTCATTATAGGATTATGATGATATAATTTTACAATAAAACTAAAATACAATTTTAAGCTTATTTCTGAAATGCCATGGGTAGTATGAAATAATTCAAAGCTCAAATTTAAAAGATCCAATAACACTTCTGGGGGGTGCAATGAAGATTCCAGTAAGATGAGCCTTTGGTATTTAAATGTGTGTGCAGTGGAATCTCAGTTCTGCGGTGTGGTAGTGCTGGCTTGTGGGGCACAGTGGGAGGGATATGAGCCCCGAGAGCAGCGCCTCAGAAGTGAGCTGTTCTTCTGGAAGGAACGGTTTGGCTAGCACAGGCACTTAGGCCTTTTGCCCTTTCTCTCTTTCTGCTTCCTGCCCTGCTCTGAGGCACCAGGGAGCCCTGACCAGAAGATAAAAGGACATGGATAACACACTCCTGGACTTGATGACCTCAAACAAAACCTCAGGTTTTTAGGATACCGCAAAAGAAGATGGCCCAGGACAAGGCGCTGCTCTAAATGCAAATAGGAGATGAAATTACAACTTAAAAAGATCAGAGGACTGAGCTCCCAAGGTCCAAATGAGGAGCAGAAGGAGGGAGAACATGTGCAAGGAAGTCAAGACCACGACGGGGGCACCCACCCACCGAGACAGTGGGGCTGATCTATTAGGAGATCACCAAGGCCAGCTGGACTGGGACAGAAAATGCATGGGATAAAACCGGACTCACTGAATATGGCGGACAATGAGGGCTGCTGAGAAGCCAAGGACAATGGCACTGAGTTTTGACCCTACTGCATGTACTGGCTTTGTGGGAGCCTAGCCGGTTTGGATGCTCACCTTCCTAGACATGGATGGAGGGAGGAGGACCTCGGACTGCCCACAGGGCAGGGAACCCTAACTGCTCTTTGGACTGGAGAGGGAGGGGTAGGGAAGTGGAGCGTGGGGAGTGGAGGGAGGGGGAGGGAAAAGGGAGGCGGGGAGGAGGCGGAAATTTTTAATTAAAAAAATTTAATAAAAAAACTAAGAAAAGAAGATCAGAGATATTCATAGTATAAGCTTTAAAAAACTAGAATCTAAGGTTATGAAAACGGGAGAACAAAGAAGACCGTGAAATGAGGCTGCTTCGGCTTGTCACACAACAAGCCAGCCCACCTTTGCCAGCTCTGAAGCTTTAAGGGGCCACATTCATTTCAGCACAGAGAAACCTAAGATGCATACATAGGCATCGAGATCTATCATTTGTACATTCTCATGTCCACATGGAATAGGCAGTAACTACTGTTCAATTTAGCAGGAGTCTACAAAGCCAGTTCTCCTCAGGAGCATATTTTGACATCTCTACAATTTCATGTTGGTAACTTCGCTTGGCTAAAACTATATACTCTGTAAGTCATTTGTGGTGTGTCTGTGTTGCTATATAGCATATGGTAATATATGTGAGTATAAATATCTAATTATGGAATGAAGGGAGGGAAGAAGACAAGGAGAGAGGGAAGGAGGGAGAGGGGAGAAATTTCATCTCAGAATCCAAGTCCTGTGAAAGTGGCCAATACTGTCTCATTAGACGTGAGCTAATGGAAATGTTGCCAGCATTTCTTTCAGTGTCTAGAAAACAGAGCCTGCAATGTGCCAAGACTTCACTGATTTATTTTTGTAAACAGCAGTGTAATAAACCCAAGAAAGCCAATAAAGCAAATTTTAAAAAAATAAATATTCATTTGCTATCAAGATGGATATGACCTCCTTACCCAAGCCTCTTACTGACAACTCAGAAAGACTGTGAACCAGTCGTTCATTCATCACGACTGCATTTGCAGGCTGCTAAGACTCAAGCCTTAAAGCCACTCAAAGTTGATGATGTGGCTTTTACAAAGTCCCGTCATTTTACCAGTGTGCCACCTTATTCCCTGACCTTTGAGGGAGGTCTGATAACATCAATCCACGAAACAAAAATAGTACTCAGGAATTCCACTTTTCTTCCTCAGAATGCCTGAACATAGCCTTCAGTTTTAAGTTCGCTACTATTTTTATAGAAATCGGAGGGTGAGGCAGCCGAGTGGGGCTCCTCACTGGGCATTTCTTTGAGCCCTGCCTCCAACACTTTACTACTCGTAGGAATCTGGCTAAGTGTTCTTGACTTTCCAAACCTTAGTGTAAAGCCTGTATGAGTATCATGAGTCTTTAGAGACAGCTAAATAAATTCATGTGTAGTCCTAGAAAAACTGAGGACTCAACAGAAGTCAATAAAAGCTCTTATTATGCATCTGTGTGGATACTTATTTAAACAGCTGTTGCTTGGGAAAATGGTTCTGTCTATTTTTTCCAAGTATTCTGTCCTTGTCTGTATCATTTTCCAGATATTGTCTTAAAAGTTTAGGTTCCCCACTGAGGTAATCAATCAAATGAGGGCCCACTTCTCCATATTCAAACCATGCCAACACTTTAGTGATACTTAATGACAGAAGAAAAAGAAGACCCAAAGATAAAAACCTGCTCTCACGGTTCTCATGGTATCCCTAAAATGCACAGACATAGGTAGGTGTTCAGCCTAGCTCTGCAATCTCCCAGGTAGGGGAGGAGTTCTGTGCAATAACTGGCCTGCAGGATGGCTTCAAATAGCAAACATGATTTCAGTGGGGAACGTGCAGACACACTGGCTTAATCAAGCTAAATCCTACACAGCTCAGGCTGTGATGAAACTCCTGGCAATCCTCCAGACTCAGTTCCCCAGGGCAGGGATTGCAGGTGTGAGACACCACTCCAGACTGGGAAAGCTCCCTTTAATTTCCAAGTTCAATTTGAATAATACAATGATAATGCTCAAAGAGCCTGTCCATTATCTGAACTTTTCACTTCCCAGGAGAAACCATGAGGTCATTCTAGCTTCAGAAAAGACATATCTGCTCCCCAATTCAAGTCCCCTTTGTCATCTTGTCCATCATACTAATGGTCCGATGAGGAGCTGAAGTCATTGGACTCCTTGCCAACGCTAACAAAAGAGCAATTCCTTGAGAGAGCAGCCTTTAATTTAAGGTTGGCCTGGTTCTCAGCCATGAGGGAAAGCCGGGCACACGATCACACCTTGGCAGAAATGGAGGGGCTGCAACACCAGGTGAGTGTCTCGTTCATTTTTATTCCTGTCTGCAATCTAAAGGAGTCCATTGTTTTGTTTTTAAATTTGGTCATCCTTAAGTTGAGCTAACTCAAGTGGCTCTTACTAAACAGAAAGATTCCTTCCTTTGTACTAACTCCGTGTGACTGGAAATGGCAGCTGGGCATGCAGGAATATGCTTGCTTGTGTTGGGTCAGATGACGGTTTTGATCAGTTAGCCATGTCTGCTAGGGACAATCTGCAGTAGAAATGCTGCCTCCTCGCTGGATTTTCATCAGATGATTGCTGGCTCTCCTTTCACATTTATAATAATGAAGTAATACAGAAGAATCTGCAAAACGAGCAATGGGATTTGTGGACATACAAAATGTAGAAGCTATAGTAGATCATACCTAGCATGTCTTAGAACTACAATGTTCAATTATAGTGGTATATTATTTGTGTTTTAATAAATAAAGCTTGCTTGAAGATCAGAGGGCAAAGCAGCCATACTATGCAGCCATAGAGGCCAGGGAGTAATGAAATACACCATACACCATTGCTATAACACAGCTTTTAGATAAAGTAATTCACAGGTTTTTTTTTTTTTTTGTCAGAAATGTAGGGCTAGGTATAAAATGATAGTGGAAAATGTCTATTACTGTGTAAAGTCCAAAGAAGCTTTGACTAATGAAAGAAGGCCACCCATTCAGCTCAGTCTGTCAAGAACGGAATACAAGGTTGGAAATGTTAAGAAACCAAGAATGATTAATAAGAATGAAAGAATCTGTTTTTGCAAACTAGGCTTTACAAGAAGAAGTGCAAATGTGCCTTCCCAAGTCAATGCTAATGTTTCAAAATGATTTTTCCTGGTGAGCTCTGATTGCTGAAACACTGGGGAACCCCAAAATGTTCTACTGCAGCACAATGCTGTTTTAGCAGTGTCTCTGATACCAAGTATATAGCATGATATTTGAGTTGTCTCTTAGGCATGTGATAATAGAGCCCTACTGCTGTTTGTTGTATATAAAAGTACATAAAATATTCATATTGCAGTTAGTTAATTTAAAAGTATTATCTTCCTGATATTTTATCTCTTATTAAATAATATCAAATAAATCAAATTTCTTCCTTAAATTTCAAAAGCAGAATATGACTTTAAAAACGTATATTGATTTACTCTTAAAGAAAATTGAGTTTTATATTACACTAAGATTTTAGTATATAAAGCCTCTTCCAACTCAACAGAAGACAACGCACTTTGAAAAATGGGCAATGGAATTGAACAAACATTTCTGCAAAGATAAATAGCCAATAAGCACATGAAAAGATTCTCAACATAATTAGTCATTAGAGAAATGCAAATCAAAATGATGAGATGCCACTTCACACCCACTAGAATAATTACAATTTTAAAAACAACAACAATGAAAGAATACCATACTCATATATAGTTGGGGGATGATGCGGAACTGTGGAAGCAGCTTGGACAACAGTCTGGTCGTTCCTCAACAAGTTAAGCACAGAATTATTGTTTGCTATGACTTTAGTCTAAAATGTCCCTCAAAGGCTAGAATGCTAACGGTTTGATTGCCAGCTAAAAGGAAATGGCTCTGAGGGAATCAGGGGGTCCTGGGGGCTCTGTTTCATCAATGTAGACTCCACTATATGGTAGCAGTGTGAAGGCATTGCTGGGTGACAGTAGAAACAGGAACTACTGTGTCACTGGGAGAACTAGGTCATTGAGAACACCTTTCCAGTGCCCACTTGGTCCTAAGCTGCTCTTGTCTCCATGTCCCGCTGCCCTGAGTTAATATTTCCTCTACAGCATCCTCCTGCCATGATGATTTTTCTCAATGCAGTCCAGAAACAAGAGTGAGCTAACCAGGAAAGGAAATTTAGCTCTTTCCTCCATAAGTTGTTCTCACACATCTGTTGCAGGAAGCAGTAATTCCGTCCCTATGCACACACATGAAAACAGAAACCAGTCATGTAAGCAGCCTGTATAATATATTCAGTAGCATTGTTCACAAAAGCCAGAAGGTGAAGACAAGCCCAGATTCTATCAGCAGATAAATGATTAATCAAATATGATACAAGAGAAAGGAATTCAGATAACAAAGGCATGAAATACTGATCTAGGCAGCCATCTGAACAAGGCAAGCAAACACGCTCCTTAGCGAAAAGATCCAGATACAAGAGGCACTTATCGTATGATTTTATCTGTATATAATTTCCAGAACAGGTAAGTTCATAGAAACAGAGGAAGATCAGCGGGCACTAAAACCCAGAACAAAAGGAGACTAGGGAATGGCAGCTCAGTAAGGCCTGTTTTTCCTTTTGGTGTGGCAGAAAATATTTTGAGACTTATTGTACGTGGTGAGGACGCAAAACCATGGCATTACTAAGTGCTACTGAACTTATACACAGTACACTTTAAGACATCTATTTGACTTTATTTAGAGATTTAAAGTTTATAGTGACTTCTGAAGACTCTGTTACGGCAGATAACTATGCATGACAAAACACAAAGTCAAGAGAAAAGAAGTAAGTGGAAGAGAGTCTTAAAAGGAAACACTTTGCACTGGCCAAATCTGGGCCAGTGCAAAAGCAACAATGAATAACGTCAATAAATTCCATTTGTTGTGGGAAGCAAATAATCCACGAGTCTCTATCTGTACTAAACAAAAAGGGACAGGAAAAGTTACTCCTGAGTGTAAGATGTCAGTAAAGAAAGGAATTACACAGCTATTTCTACAACCACAACAGAAGTGATTCAGGGGAGAAACAAGAGCAGATATACAATTACTGCTATGGGTTAACATTACTGTGTATGCTGATCAAAATTTAATAACAAAAGTTGGTTAGTAGAATATTTATACAAAGATAATATTAAAAACAATCATTAGCGGTACCATGGAGAAACCTGGAAGACAACACGATTACTTACGTAATTGTCTTTGGAGCAGTAATGGAGCCTCTCCGATAGGATGCGTTTGTATTGATATTAAAATGCACATGTTCAATTCAGAGGAAACACATTCTTCAGAAAAATAAACCATTCCTTTGGATGTGTAGAAACAGATCTGTAGGTGAAGGCGCTGGCTGCTAAGCCTAACAATCTGAGTTCAATTCCTACAACTCTTGAGGGGAAGACAGAACTGATTGTCCCAAGCTGCCTTCCAACCTTGTCATGCTGGCAGGGGCATGTCCCCGCCACTCTCCACTAAATACACAAATGAATGAAGAAAAAAAAAAGAAAAGAAAAACAATTTGCTAGAAAACCTACAATAAGGACATTCTTTAAAAAAATATTAAGTCAATGTCATCATCATTGCTAAAGAATAAATAATTTCAGTTTAAAGCATTTTAAGGAGCCTTGAGAACACGGCCCTGTGCTCCACTGGGATACATGGATGGCTTTAAGAGACAACATGAGGACAGCTGGTGCAATCTGAATATAAAATATCGTTTAGATGATACTATTACACCAATGTTAACACTGAGTGGGATCATTGTACCGAGACTCTTTAAAAGACTGTCTTAGAAAGGACTCAGCATTAGGAGGCATCATCTCAGTAACTGATTCTTAGATAAATCAACAATGACAGGAATTGAAATAACAGTAGGGCAAACACTTAGGCAAATACCTTTCTAAGCACAGATACAAATACAGAGGATGGGGACAGAGATGTATCAAAGTGTATCAACTGCTGAGAGCTCTCTGAGACTCTCTTATCCCTATGCGGCCTCCATTATCATATACATCCATGATGTGTTCTCATCCCGTGATGACCCTGTTTCTCCCAACAGATGAAAGGAACCATCCTGTCCTCTTTGGAAGCCCGAGTGTTTCCTGCAGCGGCAGCATTAGTGTTAGTCGAAGACCAATTTTTTATTTTCTTAAAAACGTGCTGTTACTTAATTTAGTTACTGGACATGAAGTTTCCTTGGAAGTGGCTAAAAGCAGCCAAATAGAGTTCGGACATCTGAACAGCCTACGGTGCAGAGCAGAGGGACAGGTGGTCCTTCCCCCTTTGGACACAACTGACAGTGTGTGCCAAGTTCTCAGCGTGCCACACCTGGCTGTGCATGTGGGATAGCTGGTGCACCCCTTTAATTATAGCACTCAGGAATCAAAGGCAGGCAGATCCATGAGTTGGAGGTCAGCCTGGTCTACAGAGCGGGTTCCAGGACAGCCAGGGCTATGCAGAGACACCATGGTGAGAAACAAAACCAAAAAGTATCACCACCGCTCCTTCCCAGGTAATGACTAGGTAACACTGCCAGGTGAATGGCTTATTAAAGGGACTGCGGTTTTTAGGATTAAAAATGCTCTTTGTGCTAGCTGTGGTCTGAGACCAGTTTTTCAGTAATCTAAGTACCATGCTACTTGAGAGCTACCTCCCATGATTTGTCTTTTGTTAAAACAGAGGTGATTCTTTCCCGTTTTCACAGCCATGTTACCAATTAAGCAGCAGAATTCTGCCACTCAGCAAGATAATGCTTATTTCTAATGGTCTGTACACCAACTTCCTGGAGTAATTAACCTCTGGTTTCTCGACGTGAGATTTGAGAAATGGTCTATTTGGGATAAGTATGTGTGTGTGTGTGTGTGTGTGTGTGTGTGTGTGTGTGTGTGTGTGTGTGTTGTGTATTTAATGGCAATCTCTGTTAACCTTTCAAGCTCTTATAATCAGCTATTCAAATGGTAATTACATTTCTGTAGGAACCACTTTCTGGATGGTCCATCTTTACTCATTGATCTCAACTGTTGAACCACAGACTCAAAACAAGAGCCAGAAACAAATTTGAGAGCTATCCAGTGTTCATTCCCTTATTTTATAAATAAGGCCCAGAAAGGTAAATGGTCTACCCAAACAAACGCATGATCCTGAGATTAGAAATAGAATTACTCAGGTGTTTATCTCATGACCTATAAGCTTCTCACCTAGTCTAACACTGCATCAAAAGGCTGAGAACCACCTTTAAATATTTGAAAGAACTTACAGAACACTAATTTGCTTTTCATAAGTATTATATTCACAATATATTTTCAAAGCAAGGTTTATTTCCAGAAAAGCTGGGATTACTTTATTTCTTGAGATTCAGAAGATTCTTGGGCCAGCTAATCTTAGGCCCATGGAAAGTATAAACTAGACAGGCACACGAGGACTATCTTTAGCCTTCTCATTTTTGGACATATTTCTGCTTAGATGTTTGTTCCTCTGCCAACTAAGAATTCTCTGAACAATATTTAGATTCCTTTGGAAAACGGAAGTTGGCTCCCAGAGCTCTCATCAGTACAGACCTGCTGGGTGCTGTTCTGGTGTTCTTGATGGGCCTAAATTACAGTACAAGAGAGTGACAGAACCCTGATTTTTCTTAAAATGTGTTTTTAATTTCTGGAAAGATTTGAACACTATTTTTTTTTCCTTCACTTCTGTTTCTAGCCAAGACTGTAATCATATCTCAGATTTTAGTGATAAGGTTAGGTTTGCAGAAATTCGGGCTATGATCAAAAACAAAAATGCCAGAACTCATCAGACAAAATCTATTTCTACAGAATATTTAAGAATAAAAAAATTGGGGGAGTTTGGCCATATTGAGATGACCGATGAGAACAGTCATCATGGAGAATTATGGAGAGCAAAGGTCGGTGGGAAAAGGCTGGCGATCCCGGAGTGAGGCTGAGGGGCGATGCTGCTACCTGGAGCTCAGGTTTCAGTGTCGCAAGAGCAGAGAAATTTCATTGTCACCTAAAATATAGTTTGTTCCCAGACTCTTAAAAGCTCTATTCATGTGTGTCATAAAACTATATTAGTGCTTGACAAATATGATAGTCAATATTCTGTTTTAATACTCAAAATTGTAGGAATATTTAAATATTTAGTTCTTCGTTTCTTTTTGGAAACAGTATTGGACGAGGCTTCCCTGACACTAAGCACCCCTGAGGTTGTGTTTTTCTGGTGGCTCCTTCATTCCCCTCTCCCAGGCGATCTTTCCACGGTGGTCATATTGTGGCCATGTTAATCTGTATGTTCTTTCTTCAGAGTATTCATCTGAATTAGATGACTTCTAAACTTCCACCAACTCTGAACTCCAAGGCTCTATATCTAAAATGCAGAATGTACAGACCTTAGACGAAGGTCACCTAGATCTTAACCCACTATTTGAAGACATGCAGAGGGGAAAGAGAAAGCCTCTTTTGTTTACGAGCTCACTGTCCTCATCTTACATGGTAACTGCCAGGAAAACTAGTAAAAGGAACAGTGAGTCTTATGCAATTGCGGTTTGGCCTAATCTGACAGTTTAAGGGATAATTCCAATAATATTTAATTGTGTCTTAGATAAAAGAGGTTAATTCTTCAAATACGACCTGCTTTTCAGTACTGGAGAAAAAGGGTCCACTGACTTCACCACCATTTTCTGTATGGACCAGGTTCTCGGAATCCAAAGTAAGCATGGATGAGTAACACCAGCATCTCCTGTGATGCTGTTAGGGATCCAGGATGTCAAGTCAAGCTCCAACTCTACTGACCTATGAACTCATGTTACCACACCTCCGGAAAGCACTGGAGAGCTGACATGTACTGAGCGGGTAGCCGGGTACTGCTTGCAGCAGCTAGAGTCCACAGTGAAACCACTTTTGTGGGTTTGTTTGCTCTGACTGTGCTTGGGGTTTTGACATATATTGGTTTGCACAGAGCCTGCACATTCTCTTTTCAGCAGTGTGACCCTCAGCTCAGCTACCACTGACAACAATCTGTTACATGAAACCATGACAGTCTGTTAAAGGGTCTCGAGAAGTTATTTAGGTATAGGAGAGGGACAAACGCTCACTGATAAAGAACCAATTAGATGCTGCCGCAGATCCAGCTGCCTTTGTCCAGTCATTCTGTCTAAGAAGAGCACCAAGGGCAAGCTGTCCCTCCACTGCCTGCTCTGCTCTGACCACCCAGGAGAGTGTGAGAACAAGAGAGAGCCTGCTACCCTCTCCCTCAGTGTTTAAACGTGTCATCAGCAGACAAGACCATGCCCTAGGGTTTGCGGCCCCAAAAGTCATTGGCTAAGTGGATCAAAATCCCACCACGCTTCCCCATTTTTTTCTAAATAAGAATGTTGTAATGCTAACATAAAACTATTTACAATAAGAACAACTATCAAGCATTGTGCAGAAGAGAGAAAACGTAATAGCATAAAGAAAAGTGAAACTACCAACAACATGAACAACATCAATAAGAAACACACGCTAAATGTCCAGGCCATAGGGAACTGGCAGATTACAGAGATTATAAATGGATCAAAATCCCGCCACAACCATCTCCTGAAAGAAGAACTTGTCTTCCCCTCAGCCTGAAGCTCACAAACCAGTCCGGCCTCTTGGCTGGGGACTCTTCTCCTTGTCACTTGCCTTTCATGAGGCAGGAAAGAAATCCTGACATTACCTTTGCAGCAGTTGGGCTGACTCCGGAGTGTGGTCAGATTGCTCCACTGTGGCATAAAGCCAACAGAAGAGCAAAGAGACACTTAATGAGAGACCTAGAGAATGGTTCGAGGCCAGCCTGATCTACAGAGAGAGCTCCAGGACAGGCTCCACACTCCAAAGCTACAGAGAAACATGCCTGGAAAATCAAAAAGAAAAAGACAGAAAAAAAAAAAGAAAAAGAACAGTGGTATTCAACACATCTGCTCAAATCCTAGAAAGTCTTGCAAGGTGCCGACTATACAGGAAGCCTTTCCAGCTCCCTCCGTCTCAGATCTTCTTTTTCTCCCCATCCCCCCACTCTCCCAGAATACAAAAGTTAAAGGCTTTTCTTTTCTTTTGACTATGTCTTGTTTTTGTTCTTTCTGATTCCAGCTAGGCCTTAACACTTGAATGGGTCCCTCCTCCAACTAGGGGAAATTACATGAGCTGAGTCACTGTGGCTCAGACAGAAGCAAGAAAATCTTTAGACAAATGCCTAGCTTACTGTACTTGGTCCAGGAACTCCCAACATAGGGCTTTTGTCCGAGGTGTTTCCTCTGCAGGTTGCAGAATTTTACATCTGAAAAACAGCTGAATTTCTTTTAACAGCTGAATATTATACTATCTACTTCTTGAAACTCATTTTGTGACACATTTTACTGTGCCTTTAGGAAAAGAGATGAACGGATCTGGTAAGGACAAAAATATATATAGATCACAGTTGAGCAAAACATCAAAGTATTTTAAACATTTCCCCACCTCTCTCTGAGTAATACCACAACCCACCCAGTGTATAGCCTTACCATCTAGGTACTGCACCATCCGCCACAAGGTGGCTTCTTGTCCAAACCATCTTTCCATATTCCTTAAAATCACCAGTGGTCCTTTGAGATCTGAATGTAAAGTATCTTTGGACAGTAGACAAGATGGCTCCATGGATAATTTGCTCTGATAACCTGAATTTAATGTCCAGAACTCACAGCAAAGTGGACAGAGAACTGATTCCACAAAGTTGACTTTTGACCCCAGTACATTCTCTGCAGCATGTAAGTCCCCCTGTATACACTAACAAATGAATGAACAAATGTCTTAGAAATCCTAGCACTTTGACCATATCTTCAGCTACAATGGTCTATCATCATCGTCACATACTTCTTCCCAACTTCTACCCACGGTCTACCAGTCTTCCTCATGGTATATCACCAGTGTTTGAAATAATGAATCAAAACAACAACAACAACAAAATGATGAGTTCGGGGCTGGAGACTTGGCTCAGAGGTTAAGAGCAGGATCGTCCTTCGTGGCCTGAGTTCAGTGGCCAACACCCACGTTGTGACCCATGGCTACAACCTCCTATAACTCCAGAACCCGAGGGTCTCATCTCACATGGAAAAGGCACACAGAGAGATGTGTATTCACATACATAATAAAATTAAAATGATAAAGAAAAGTATCTGTGTCCTATTTAAGGATATTTACTGCCTGCCCTTTATAATTAAAAACTCTCTTTCCCACGATCTGCAGGACCACAGGAGACCTATGTGCCAGCCGTCTCTGAGGTCTTCTCGCTTTCTGTTGTGTTGACTGGAACCTCAGGCGCTTTCTCTACCCTCACCATATGCCAAGCAGCACACTTCTGCCTTTGCCTTTTGCACACACTTTCCTCTACCTGGAGTGCTCTCAGGTGCTTCCTCGACACGACACACCCTCAGTGTTCATGTCTGAATCGAAACTTCATTGGCTAAGAGTGAACTCTTTAACACTGTTCACTCATTCCTCGTCTCTCTGTGATTCTCCATGCTATCACACCATTATCATTTCTAAACAATGCACACTGGGGTTGGACTCATTGACCTGCAAGTTAGTAACTGGCTCTTTGTCCCCTTCCTACTACCTCTCCCAGCAAATTTCCTACCAGTCAACATGTTTTCTTCTTGTTAGCCTCTATATTTTCAACACCTCGACCAACAGCTGGACAGGTGTTTGAATGCATTTGTTTATCTCTCTCTCTCTCTCTCTCTCTCTCTCTCTCTCTCTCTCTCTCTCTCTCTC
>NC_022009.1:74761232-74776896 GCF_000317375.1 Microtus ochrogaster
CTAAATCTTTTGATAAAGAAAACCACTTATGGCAATCTTTATCAAATCATTATTTAGAAATCAGTAGTTGTATAGAACACTGGCAAATCATTTTCTTACCCAATATCTGCCCAACATTTCACTAGTGAATCCCTTATACGGCATTAATGCATACACTTCAAATGATGAAAATCCTGTTCTTTTCAAGACTCAATTTTTAAAGAGCAGGATATTTTCCTTATTTTGGAACAAAGCATGTGACAAAACAAAGTCAATAACTTGTAAATCATATTTCTCTCCTGTCTTTAAATTTTCCAAGATTTTTATAACACACCCACACTATTAATAGATGCCTTAGAAGTTACTTTTATTTACTTAGAATAAATGGGAGCAAAACCACTTTTCATTGAGTTAAATCTAACTTCTTTATAAATCTAACACTTCAAAATGGACATTTATTCTTACTTAAATTGAGCATGTTTTTATTGTTTTCATAATTTTATCTGCCCTGGAAAAGTAGATTTTGGCTTGTTGCCTTAATGTGACACTTGTGTCAAAAGCATGTAGCTTGCACATGTTTACTAACAGATATAACTATTTCCCACAATTCTAACTGAGCATCCAGCTTCACCAATGAAGATATGTAGACCCAACTTTACAATATCTAGATTCTATTCTCGTTTTTACTATTATCATTTTGGTTTACTAATAAATTTAAGCGTTCCATATTTATCCCTGCAAACAATAGCAAGCCTAATATTAACCAAAATGTATGATTATTGCAATGGACTATAGCCCTTATTGCTTCTAGCAGAAATAAAATTGAATAAAAAAATATCTGATACTTCCTGGCACTTGGACACATTTTGAGAGCTCTCCCATTAAGACAGTCAAACACAATTTAACTGTGGTAAGCTTCAAACAAAGCAAAGACGGAGAGACAGATTTGACTCAATACTTTAAACCCAATCTTCAAACACACACACACACACACACACACACACACTCAAAAGGAGCTGCTGATGATTTAAATGACAAAGGAAACTTAGAATTTGCTAACTAAATGTTTAAAAAAGTAAAACATTTGCTGCATCCATTATTTAACACTCAATTAAGACAGGTTAAAGGTCAGTCATCTATGAACTGTGAGTTGTTTATATATTTTTTCAAATTAATTGAGTTCAGTTTCTTCTTTATCAATGATGGGGTATTATGTACCAAATATATATAAACGAAGACATCCTGGTCCCTCAAAGCCTGATGGTATAACCCACAAGGAATCCAATGCATATCCATTTTGAGAACAAAAACTTCATAAGAAGTCTCAGCATTAGAAAAATTTTGTCAGCCACCATGGTATCTAAACTGCTAAACACACAGTTTGAGTAAACACTCCGTAGGCACAGCAGATGAGAAACAGCTGGCAGCCCCAGGCTGTTCACGGCTAAATGAGTTGAAGACTCGTCATCAGAACTACTGAGGGTATTAGTGATAGGATAAGTGTTTGTATGTTTTCCTGCCAATAAACTTCCTTTTGCTCATGGATTCAAATCTAGGGGCTTTGACTGATGCTGGGCATTCCTCGTTTAATGCCTAGAAAAAAACTTGATGTATCTTTAGTTTATCCTTAGTTTACTTCTCTGCTGCTGTGATAAGACACTGAGCAGAAGCAACTTGGGGAGGAAAGGATTGATTTTAGGCTAGAGTTTACAGATTTTATAGGATTTTAGGTTAACTCTACAGGTTAGAGTCTCCCATCAAATGACGTCAGGGGAGGAGCTCAGGGTGGGAAAATGAAAAGACAGAAGAACACTGCTTACTGGCTTATTTTTGTGGCACACTCCACTTGTTTTCTTATGTAACCTAAGACCAGCTGCCCAGGAGTGTCACCACCAGCATTTGGACTGGCACCCCTACATTCATCATGAATCAAGAAATCCCCCCAACAGAAATGTCTCCAGGCCAATTTGATGGAGGCAATCCCTCAGTGAGGATTTCTCTTCCTAGGTGACTCTACGTTAACAAACTGGCATACTTCGTCAATCCTACTATTTGGTATATTTGAATTGATCTGACAGAAATCTGAATAAGGATAGACTGATGAGATGGTTCAGCAGCGAAAGGAGTTCACAGCCAATGCTGATAATCTTGAGTTCGATCTCCAGGACCTACATCGTAGAAGGGGAGAACTCATTCATTTAATTTCTCCTCTGACCTTCAAACATGCTTTTGGATGAGGCGTGCACACACACAAATAAACAAATTATGTGTAATAAAATTACAGATTTTGAAAAGGTATATATTCGAAAAGTGTATGAATGGCTTTTATTTTATTATTTTAAATGACTAACATTGGAGGAGGTTGTTTATTAGTTCCCGGCTGCTTAGACCCAAAATAATCACTCAGAAACCATATTATTTGCAATACTGTTTAGCCAATAACTTAAGCATATTTCTAGCTTGCTCTTATATCCTAAAGTAACCCATCTCCATTAATCTGTGTATCACCACGTGGCTTTGGCTTACTGGGTAAAGTTCCATCCGGCATCATGGCTTCTCTCTGACTCTGCCGTCTTCCTCTCTCTATATATATCTCTTCCAGCCTGGCTATAGTCTGTTAAGCCATTGGCTGAAGGCAGCTCATTTATTCATTAACCAATAAAAGCAATAAATATATAAAAGGACGTCCCACACCAGGCTAAAAGGAAAAAGAATCTGAGAACAAACAAGAAAAATCACCCAACTTTGATTTTTACCTCAGGTGTCTTGAACTCATGATTCTCTTTGTTTTGCCTCAGTGTGCTGGGATTATAGATGAGTGCGACACCCAGGGTTTACAAAGTAAGGCTCTCTAACACAGCCATTGGCTTTTCACATTTATCAAGCTTAGGCTATTGATCTGTAAGAATCCATGAAAGACACTGTTGCTTGCACTTAAATGTTTCCAGGTTTTGGCTACCTTAGCACCTTTCTATAACATGGATGCTCCAGAGAGGCTGGAGCGGTACAGGCACATGGTGACTGTCTGTGGCAAAGGGCTAAAGCTCAGGCCAAGGGTTCAAAGATCTCATTTCATCATAAACTCTTGTGCCAAGAGGCCACCCAACTGCCATGACTGCTGATTAAATGGCGAAATAGTAAATCATGTACAAAACTTAATGATTTCTCTTTGCAGATGAATCAACCTGTTGATCTTCCCCTTCCTTGCTGAAAACAGTGAAGTAGCTCAATATTTTTCCTTGGAATGGGTTTCAGATAGCACTTTAAACACTTTTAATGGTATATGAACTGGCTGAGTCAAAACATGGGTAGGGAGAAGGTATAGAGAGAAGGCTGAATTCAGAGTCCCATGATCCCTCCTTCTAGCCTGAACACAAAGAAAAGATCAGTTAGCTGTCTTCCTGTGCACTGGTGACAGCTACAGGACAGAGGCCCCTTGGAGAAGCATGGCTGTCTCACACCACCTCCAACCTGCTGCTCATTCTCAAGCGCCAGGCACGGTTTGCAGAAGCCATTCTGAATTTAACGATGACAATTTGGAGAATGCAAGCCGCGGGCTGACTTTGAACATGTGTTTGTTTATTGGCAGAGACAGTAGCACACCATTTACTCACAGAGACAAGAGAACAAATCTACACTAATATAAGAATCCATATGCTGACCTTCCCATGCTAGGAGGCACAGCTCTCTGTGAGACCCTAACAAGGGAGGGAATTAAGAACGAGTCAGAGAGAAGCTGCTTTGCTTGTTTTGATGATGTGGGCAGGCAGAGGAATGTGCTTTTGTAAAATAACCTGGAATGCGGCGGAAAATAAATGCACCTTCTGTCTTGTGGAGCGCTATTACAGTGCGACGCTGGGTAAATGCTTACCGGCGTTTCCAAATAGTTTTTGTTCCCTTCATTTCTTTCTTGGCTCCATAATGCAATCCGCATGATTTGAGCACTAGACTTCCAATGAGAGCCCCATTCAGAGCATGTGCAGACAAAACGAGTGGTTTCCTTAGTAATGGGAACTATGTGAGAACCTCAGCCAGCCAGGCTTCTGCAGGAGCTTAGGGATCACACAGAAGCCCTTGGTGGCCACAGTATAGCTGGAGGGCGCCCCAAAGTCCCGCCCATCCAAAGCACTGAACATCCATGGCATCATGGCATCTCTACCAAAATATAAATAACCTCAATGAGAGATTAAGAGTGTAAAAAGCACTCTTAACTCTGAGGGTTAGTTTGCTCATTTTCTAAATCATGTCTATGGAAAGTAAGAGATTTCTCAAGAGACACATGCTGTTCTTTTGATTATGTTTTAAACATTTCCTTACTTCCAGAAGTAAAGCTTGTCTTACCCTTTTTCTGTCTATGCTTAAAGGTTGCTTCTGATTTTTAGTTGTCTCTAAAACGATTGTCTTAAGGAAGAAAGCTTTGAAATTCTTCTGTTAAACAGGGTGCAGGTTTGACTGTGTATAGTCATACACGCAGATATCAATGTGAAGGACATTTATGAACAGGAAATATACTCCAATATTAAAGCTTTACATTTCTCTTTATATGTTTTCTTAAACATCTGTTTCAGGACAATGTAGGACTTACAAAAAGAACTGCTTTCTATCATAAATGAAATCACTAAGTTTTGTCATAACTAATGATCTTCAGGCTGCAGAAATGGCTCATCAGTGAAGTGCTCGCCTGGCAACCATGAGGACCTGAATTTGGATCTCTAGAAGGAGGTAAAAGCTGGACATGATGATGCATGTCAGTAATCCTAATGATGAATGGGTGGTGTGCAAACAGGAAGATTCCCAGAGCTCACTGGCTAGCCAGTCTAGCATGATGGGGGTCCTTCCCCCCCACATACAATGTGGAAAGTAATAAAGAAAGACATCTGATGTCCCTTCTGGCTTCCACAAGTACATACACATACATGTGTGTATACTCACCCACACAGGTACATACATATGAACAAGTACATATGTATATACTATGTACAACAAATAGTGAAAAATAAATTAGTGATCATCAAAGGTAGTCAAACACAACTACCCTGAAAAGTTATGAAAATAATTTTTAAAATATCTGATTTAAAATAATGCTTGCTGATGGGTAATAGTTTATAGATATCATGATGTCCACCTTCTAGTTTGGAGACCAGGAACATGGACAATATTTTGAGCTGTGTGGCACAAATTATGTCAGTATTGTACTATGAATTTGTGGATTAATCTGGTTACAGATTAGAACAACATAAAACCAAAGAACGATAAAATAGTAATAAAAGGAAGCCAAAGAACACCTGAAAAAGAACAGAGCAAGGACTGAGCTGCCACTTGTCAGGGCGCTGACTTGGAGTTTGACTGATATTCCAGCCTCAGCACCACACTAGCTCCCTGATAACAAAAGCCAAACAGCCTCAGTTTCTCTGCTGTGAAAAAGCAGATCCTGGATGTCTCCAGCATCACCGAACACAACTGAACACACACAGTGCTTGTCATATGTCAGTGTCCTGCACACAACTGAACACGCACAGTGCTTGGCATGTGTTAGTGTTTTGCACACAACTGAACACGCACAGTGCTTGGCATGTGTCAGTGTCTTGCACACAACTGAACTGAGCAAGGGCTATTTATTATAATCCTAGGTATTTTTATTTTTTCAGCATGCATAATTTCTCCATTTTCACACCAATACATGTTTCAAATTAAGATCTATCCCACTGTGTTTTGTGGATAGCTGAAAAAAATCATTTCTATTTCTCTGAAAAACAGAAATAATAAATATAATAAAAAATAACAATACTATATTTGCTATCACACACAATTGCACATTGCATTTTTGAAGCAGTAAGGTTCTCTCTCTCTCTCTGTCTCTCTCTGTCTCTCTCTCTCTCTCTCTCTCTCTCTCTCTCTCTCTCTCTCTCTCACACACACACACACACACACACACACACACACACACAAAATAAAAACCAAAAAAAAAACTATAATGGTCTTTTTCATGGCCCGTGTTCACATCAGGTCTTTTACATAATTAGTCTCCAGCCCAGTAGTACATGGATTGTGACGAGCTCTCTTGCACAAGTGTGGAAGCATATACTCTTGCTCACATGTATGTGTAACCAACACATACACATCAACACATATGGGTTTAAGCACTAATTCTGCTCCACTTAAGAATAATTCCTCATTGGAATGTAATAAAACAGAACGGTGACTATAAAGGAAAGAATGCTTCCTCTCTTCTCCATCAAACTTCTAACATCTTTGCATCTGTTTATTAAGCAGTACCTTGAGATAATTACTCTCTGATACAAGCCCAGAGGCAACACTCCAAACTCAGTCTCTCAGAAAAGAGAGCAAATTACCCACAAGAAGAAATCCACTGAAGTTGAGAGAGAAAACAGTGAGAGACGCCACGAGTGTGCTCTAAGGGGAGGAAGATGAAAAGGGATGAGAGCCGCAGCAGACCAGGGTGCAGCAGGGGACATGCATGGATCAGGAAGGTGTGGGAGGAGCAAAATGTGCAAGATCCACTAACAGACTGAACGCAGATTCGAGAGGAGGGCCAAGGAATCTGGACATCTTTAGGTATCTGGGCCAAGATATTACAAGAGAATCACTAAACAAAGGAAGAAAAGAATTCAAGAGGAATCTGAAAGGTCAGTCTTACACACTGGTATGAGGTAGCTGGAGGTCATGTAAACAGAGAAGTTGATCAGAGAGTTGGAAAATGATATAGGATTGAGGATAGCTAGAAGTGTGGGTAGGCAGACGGAACCTGGTTGCAGTGTCAGTGATATGAGAGTGGGAAGGGCATGAGAAGAAAAGATAATTGTGTCTCAGTCAACAAGTAAAGAGCAGTTGCAAAGGAACAAATTTAGAATGTGCTCACAGGAGGCAAATATCAGGGGACAATTATCCAGGTGAGTCTAATAATGAGTAGAAGGGGGTCCAAGAACCAAATTCAGAGGGCACTGCTGATATTCCAGAGTAGAATTTCAGGATCGACCATTAGTGAGGAAACCAGATTTAAAACAAACAAAAACCTTAAAAAGGAAATAACAAATGATGAGGTGACTGCAGGAAATGACAGCTCTTCTGAGAAACTTATTTGAGATGAAAAAGTTGAGATGAAAAAAAAACAGTGCAGAATTAAAGACTTAGGTGAGAACTATTATCATTTTACTGTGAGTCAAAATTAAGAATACGTGTGGCTTATGTAGAAATATGTAAATTGCAGGGTGGTGTGGTAAACAAAACTGACAGATGCAAATTCCTGACAGCACAGAGCGGATGGTTTTGAAGGATCCAGAGAAGGACACTGAGAAACTCAAACTTCAATACAAAAGAGTTGGTGGTGGGTCTGCATAGACGTGCATTAGTGGGTTGGGATGATGAAATTCGGGGACTTCATCAGCAGTGGTCTCATTCTGACGAGTTATGAGAGTCCATAACTGGGACAGGGTGCTAACGTTGAGAACCATCAGGAAAAAGAGGACGAGGGATGACCGAGGACAACACAAGACTATCCTGATTCCGTTTCCCTCTGTAGCAGGCAGCACAGGCACCACTGTGTGATGTTCTCCATGACACCAGCTCACAGTCCCAGGAACAGAGAAGGAAGATCACAGTGCCACTCAGAAGTTCTCCGTGGACACACACAGCAGAGGACTAGGCTGGGAGAATCAAAGGGACTAGTGAGCTCAGAAGGTCAACTTTGGTGAGTGGGAAAGACACAGCAGAGGACATCCAGGGGCAGATGAAGAACTGGTATTAGAAGATGTGAGTATTTGTACTATCCAAAAAGTAGACACAGAGAAGGACTTCTGAATCAACCAGTTGGATGGGAGTTACGGTTAAAAGAACCCAGAGGCTCAACACCTCTGATGTCACATAGTCCCACCTACCCGCAGTACAAAAGCCATGTCCAAGAGGTTGTTATTCACAGGAAAGAAGGGGAAAGGACAAGTAAAGAGGGCCCCTCCTTTGGTTTAAGGGAATTACTAATTGCAAAGCTTCAATCTCTCAAACCTTTACTGATGTGTGATTTCCCTCTGTATGCTGTGAATATTATTGGTGAATAAAGGAACTGCCTTGGCCTGTTGATAGGGCAGGGAAGAGCTAGGCGGGGAAAACTAAACTGAATGCTGGGAGAAAGAAGGCCAAGTGAAGAGAAGCCATGTAGCCCCCGCAGAGACAGATGCTGGATGGAACTTTACCCGGTAAGCTACAGCCACATGGCGATACACAGATTAATGGAGATGGGTTAGTTTAAGATATGAGTTAGCCAGAAATATGCCAGAGTCATTGGCCAACCAAGCAGTGTCTTAAAGAAAATAGTTTCTGGGTGACTATTTCAAGGCTGAGCAGTTGGGAACAGACAAGAGGCTTCTTCACAACACTTTACTGATAACTTGGGTGCAAAAAGATCTTTTTTATCAGAACTCAAGTCTGAAGTCAACTGGCAACTAGGAAACAGTGCATAGTGGAAAGGTGAAGAGGAGAATGTGTACCATATGTAGCAGTGAAATATTTACAGGGATGCTATTAGGACAGGAAAGACAGAGGAAATGCCAGAACATGGTAGTCAAAACCTGAAAACACAAAACACGGCAGCCTTAAGAGACGACAGAATGAGGAGTCTCCAAAACCCATCACTCCTAGAAGCCTACATTTGGATTAAGACATAGACACAAGAATGCCTGTAGAAAGTAGTTGAATCATGGTGAAATCTGTAATTGAATAATGGGAAAGATGAAAATATTAGGAGTCTCCCTGCAGTTCAAGAGAATATATTAGGAAGTTAAGATGGAGCTAATTTTATGAATGAAGGTGATGGCACCAGAATAGCAGGGATGGTTCATCATTCCCTTGAGTGGGTGGCTGTCTCTGGAAGACGCATTCCCTCCAGAAAAGCAATGGCTCTGCACACGGACCACAAAACACATGAAGAGCTTGAACTCTAGGCATCCTGCTCTCCATCACAGAAAAAAGATAAGTGGGCGCCAATGATAGCAGTCACCTTCTAGCTCTTGCTGAGTGGAACTCATGTAAGGATGTCATACAATAGTAATAGAAATTCAAATGATCTTTTTATTTCTAGACGATACAGTATGACTGCACGCCTAAGCATCGTATGCACAAACGTGTTTGCTTACATTTTCTGGACATCGCTGCACTGACCTCTTACTTGGAAAATAATAATTTTCATTAGTCTGTCTTTATAAAAGAACCCATACTAAATTTAAAAATCCTAATGAAATTTGCATAAGAAAACCAAACTATGAGAAAACTTATTTCAGGTTACCTTGGTTTTTAATTTTTGCCTAGAATTTGCATGAAGAACATACATGTCATCTGATTCTTAGGTTTTGGTTCTTGTTAAGAAATTACACGAATCAATAGAGGGAGAGGAAATCAACTGTCTTATTTATAGGGTCCGAAACAAAATGCCTGAACGGGAGAAGAGTTCAGCAGAGAACAAGGCCAGGTCCAGAAAATACACCCTGCTCTCTGATCACAGAAGGCTCGCTGTGAGTAATCTCTGGACTGAAGCCACCAAGTTGACAAAATTTGTTACCCATGAGAGTCTCGGTTTAAATTCTCTTTCACATAAATGGAAGAAAATGATCACAAAATGGCTGTTACTATTGTAGTCAACAATCTTTAATATATAAACTGTATTACTGAACATAAACAGTGCATGGAATCTATTTTTTTTTGCCCTCAACTTGCTCTCAGATCATATATACGCTGAAATACATGTTGAAGCAAAATAAACAGCAATAAAAATTTGAGTCTGATTAAAGTATGATCATGTGTACATATGTGTGTACATATGTGTGTAAGGTGAGGAGATATTTGCACATATATGTGGAGCCAAGAGATAACTTCAGGTCCATGTATTAGTCATCGGGCACTAGCTACCTTCTTATTTATCTTTTAATGTGTGGTAGGGTCTTTCATTGGCTTAAAACTCACCAATTTAGCCAGGATGGCTGGCCAGTGAGCAACAGAAATCTGTCTCTCTCCCTGTCTCCCCAGTGCTGGAATTACAGACGCAGGTCAGTTTGCTGTCGATGCTGTTTTGTCTGTTTGTCAATGTGGACTGTGGGGATGGAGTCAGGTCCTCCTTTATGGACCACAACACTTCGTCAGGTCAGCCACTTCCCAGCCTAGGCATCTCATGGTCTACCAGGGTGAAGTTCATGAAATCGGGTTCTTTTTACCAAGGTGCCTATGCTCAAAAGTTGTCTTTATTATTGGTTTCAGCATGAATGTGATTTAATTACACGCGGATACAACTGAATACTGTTACAAAGGTTAGATGCTGACTGAAGCAAGACAGCGCCAGAGAAGAATTCACATCTTATTTTCAAATAATAGTTATTATTTATACATAGGAGAGCAATAATATTTGATGCACAAAAGTTGAAGGCTTTTTTAAAAGATAAAGAAATGCCACTCATTTATGCCATTTACTTTATTTTTAGCTTTTTATTATGCATATTTTCAGTTATTTCTATACAATTTATAAACTATAGGCCTATATTATTCACATTATCTACCTATCATATCTTTATGTTATTTTACTTTATTTTAAGACAAAGGTCCTAGCATATCACACAGGCGAGGCCAAACTCCTGGGTTTCAGCAAATGTCATGTTTCAATCTCCAGGAAGCCGACATTTTAGTTGTGTGTCACAACGCACAACTGCCTGCTGTATCTAAACACTTTTTTACAACTCTGAATTCCACCATGTATGCAGAAGGTACATGCTTCCCGCCCTCCGTGGGAGAGCAGCTCGGGGCTTTGTTGTTTATAATAATATTTTTAGCATAGCTAATGAACCAGTCAATCTTCTAAATGAAAAGAACTAAGACGGGCAGATCTAAAACAAGAAAGCAACCTTTCGGGCCTGAATGAAAACATATGCGGAAAGTTGGAGGAGAGGATTTGAGAACAAAACAAGAACCAAGGACTTTTCTTCCTGATGCCTCACAAGTTTCCTGGTCTGGGCGTACTCAGATTGACAAATCAACTTCTTTTCTTCAAATGAAGCCATAAGCTTCATTGAAAATAATAGCTAAGTAAAGACCTCATTTCTTTGGTCTGCCTCAAGTCTGTCTGTTGGATGAATCTGAATCTGTGCCTGCTGAATGCCCTCTTGTGTTGGCCTTTCCTGCGGCTCTGTCCCTAACAAAAGCCTTCGCTGTTTTTGACCAACTCAGAAATTATCACATGGGAAGGGGGAAGAAAGACCTCAGGTTTTATGCGCAATTCTACGAGCTAAACCTCCTTTGAGAAGGAAAACAAAAACTGTTATTCAATGTGATTTAGTTCAGCCCTGAAACAACCAACCAGGTTTGCTCACCTTGAGACTCCAAGCTGAGAACTTACTTGCCATTAGCATTAGTCTACAAAGGCCAAACCACTGGGGACCTTAATAGTGTCAGTCCGCTACCTCCAGCAGCTGCTCCATGGGTATGTAGCTCTCTGGACATATCAGTATATGTGTCTGACTAGGCACCATACTTCTTACAGTTTTATTTCTCAAATCATGACAGCAATAAAATTCCGTCACCAACACTAAACAACACAACAATACAAACGCATCTACTGTCTAGTGCATAAAATTCATTTCTTTTTAAAAATAGTGATTTATTTCTGGCATCCCTTGTTGCTGACTACATGGAATTGGTTGGCAAAGCTATCAATCAAATATTCATTTATTTTACAAATGAATATTGAGTGCCCTGTGCAGTGGCCAGAGCACTGGCTGTGTAAGCAGACAGACTTAGTTCAAATTTTGGCCCCTTTACTTAATGTTTGGGGACACTGGGCAAATAAGCACATTTTTCCACGTTTCTATATTGTCTAGTGGGGATAAAAAATATTTGTTATGAAGATGTTAGGTTTAACTGCTTGTAAAACAAGCTCAGGTGCACACTAGCATTTAACAAAGGTTTTCTGTTTTACTCTCTTGAGGAGGGGAGCTTAAAGACATAATAAGGCATATACCCCCACCCCTTCTGAGAATCTTAGAAACTGACATGGGAAGAAGGCAAAATTATAAAAATAATGATGAGAAGTGCTAAGCTTCTAAGAAATCAGCGTGCTCTGGGGCCAAGAAGAAGTCTTCTCTACTAGTGAATCACAGCTGGAGGAACGTGCTGAAGAATGGAAAGGCATAAAAAGTCAAGAAATGGAACAGATAGCAGAAAGGGCACTCCGAACAAGGGAGAATCTCAGGAAAAATGAGGATAGGCTGCCGGAGAATGAGATGAGGATGACAAAGAGAGGGGGGGGTGGGGTGGGAGAGAAAGAGAGGTGGGGGGAGAGGGAGAGAAAGAGTCAGCCTTCGGCTTTACTACACCGCATTAACTTTCCTAGGCTCTGTGTAGGTATCGGCTACTTTAATCCTCAGAAGAATCCTAGGAGGAAAATGATATGCCAAGATGCTACTTAAGCTCCGTGATGACACTTCACAGGGATGACACTTGACACACGCTCTTGATGGAGGAAGGTCATTGGTTGATTTAATAAAGAAGCTGCTTGACCTGATAGGTTAGAACGTAGGTAGGAGGAGCAGAATGCTGGGCGGAAGAGGAAGTGAGGTCAGAGACTCGACAGCTCTCCTCGAGGGGGCAGATGCCTCAGAGAGAGACATGATGCTCCACTCCTGCGGGCAGAGGCGAGAGCTCTGCTCTCTGAGGCACACGCAATGAAGCTCCGACCCAGGATGGACGTAGGCTAGAATCTTCCCGGTAAGCGCACCTTGGGGTGCTACACACAGATGATTGGAAATGGGTTAGTCCAGGAGCGAGAGTTAGCCGAGAAAAGGGCTAGAGCTAAAGAGCCAAGCAGTGTTTAAAAGAATACAGTGTCCGTGTAATTATTTCGGGGCATAAGCTAGCCGTGGCGGGAAGCAGCCCCGCCGCACCTAATTACTACACGCTCTGGTCACAGATCAGGAGGCAGGTAAGGATTCATAGCCAACCAGTTGGTCTTGACCCTGCAGGCAGCTCACTGCCCTGACTGCTTCTCAAAGGAAGACGCAGGAGAATAAATCCTAGAGTAGAATGGCAGCAAGCACGTCTCAAGTTAATAATTCTAGCTACTAAATCCATCAAAAGTATATCCTATTTTTATTTAATGATAAAGGCAGCCCTCTTTCAGCACAATTTAAGGACTAACTATTCATTCACACATTTAAGTTTCTTGCGGGTCATTTTAATTATATCAAATATTCATTTGATAACTGCTATAATACAGATATACAATATAGGTAAAAATGTACACTCGTTATATAGTACGTTTGTAATATACAATTTATATTAGTACTGTGGACATTCCATAAATGAAGAAATGCAGAAACAAAGAAGGAGAACAAGAAGAAAGCAAGAGAGAGAGAAAGGAAGAAGCAGTGACCAGAAGCAGCGGGTCTGTCAATCACCCACTAGATGACAGGGTAGCAGAGCTGAGAAATTCTCCGGAGTCGAGACATCTCACCTCAGGCTCTCTCAGAGCAGTTATGTGTAATAGTTACACCTTCTAGAAGAGTGTTCTCAACCTTCTTAGAGCTGTGACGCTTCAATACCTCATGTGGTGGTGAGCCCCAGCCCTAAAACTATTTAAGTGATTACTTCATAGCTGCAATTTCGCTACTGCTATGAATCATGCTGCAAATATCTGATAGGCAGGATATCTGATGGGAGACTCTTATGAAAGGGCTGTTCCATCCTCAAGGAGGTCAAGACCTACAGGTTGAGAATCATGCTACTATTGTTCTTTTCTCAGGACCAAAAGCAATTTTATGATATCTAATGCCTTCAAATCCTTAGCCATCCACACATGGATGCCTCTTACGGTACGTCACCACAGAGGGGATACTAGTGATATTTTACTGAATGACTGACTTCTGTGGCAAGTTAAGACACTCCCCAAAACATACTTGATTTCAAGTTGCTGATATTTATAACAGGAGGAGAACTACAGCCAAGGAGCTCTCAGTTTCTTCATTCAAGGCCAGAGTCATTTTTCCCTCTAATGAAATCTCATTTGTAAGGCTCTATGATATTATACTTAAAGACAAGTACAATATACTTTTGATTGATCATGCACCTACGTTAGAAGAATAATCTCATTCCTTACATATGAAATACAGTAGTCATTTAGTAAAAACAAATTTCTAGGAAACTGTTATATATAAGGCATCTTTTAGAATACTATTCAATTCTAAATTATAAAAACATTTTATTACTTTATGAATAAGTTGGAACTTAAGCATTACATGTGATTATTAGTTTTATTTTGAAAAGTTATTTTATTATGTATCCTTTTGAGCCTCACAACTTACCTTCAATAATAATTATTATTATTGAAATAATAATATTTATATTATTATAATAATATAACAGTTATATTATTATAATTATAATAATCAACAGATTTCTGGATTTGTCAGTTATAAAGTCAGTACCAATCAATCAAAATAAAATGGTTAAGGAGTCAGTATAATATAAAAGTATTTTTTTTCCAAATAGTTGCTACAATTATAGCAGAATCCTTCCTTCTGTGTGTGTAAGCAAACCTACAAATATTCAAATGACTACAGCAATTCAGTACGCTCCAACTGGAGAAAGTAAAATGAAGGGGCTAAGGAGCTGCATGAGATGCGCACTTCCCTCCCTGGCCGCATCACTGTGTGCCCCCAAGGAGATGCTTGAGGACCTGGAGAGTGTCTGGTAAGAGGCTAACATTCAGAAGAAGATGTCACTTGGCCAATGACGAAGCCACTTTTGTTTTGAACTCATTTTTATCAAAAAGGTTAGGGATATGAATTATTTACTAAAATAAAAATAATTCTGAGAAAGACCTGCAACAGCATTCAAAGTGCTCAGGCAGAAGTTCAAGGCTCTGTCTTTATTGACTAATCATTAAAACCAATAACTAAAGCATTCATATTTTTATTTTTTGATGAAAAAAAAATCCTATAACATGAAAATATCTGGCAGTCAAAGACAACATCAGTGAGGCTAAGCTTCCTGGCATATGGCTATGATGCAGAATACTGCGCTAAATCACTTCAGTAAACACCTTAAGGGAACAATTAGATGCTAAAGCCTTTGTCCCCCATCCCCCAGTAAATCTAATAAATGCCATTTCCTTTTCCTCCACGAGAGGGCAGACTTTCAAAGCAAGGGCTGGAATCCCAGATAAAGCAGCTTTTAACCTGTTGAAAATTGATCCCCGTGTTGCAGTTCTCTCAAGGGGTTTCTCCGGTGCACAGTCTGAAAAGCACACCCATTACGGTCTTCTGCTCGTCACAGGTGTTCATGTGCTGAACACTTCACTATGCTGCGGTGGTTTCTACCCTAAATATCCAAAATGTTTTACATATAATGCTTATCCAGAATATTTTCCTGGTTAAATAGCCAATAAGCTTAAGAATAAAAAGGCTCATTTTAAGTGCTCAATTTATTGCAGTGAAAGGCATAAATCATACATATGACACACAGACAGGTACACACACAAACAATGCAACACATATCCACTTTGTGGCATCTGATTTAGAGAAGTAGTTGTTACTGGAAAAGTTTATTTTTTAAATGCTTTCCCTTACATAACAATGTTGTGGGGTTTGTAGAAGCAAATGTTGGCTGTAATTTAAAAATCTGGTCAGTGCAGATAAGA
>NC_022009.1:74776996-74810823 GCF_000317375.1 Microtus ochrogaster
ACACACAAAAAAGGAAGCATCACCATCAACCACAAAAACAGGGAAGAAAGGAAGAAAGCAAGCAAGAGAGGGAAAGAAAAAGACCGCTATCAACTGCCAGTCATAGGCTAAGTCCAGTAGGAACAAGGAAGCAAACAGCAGTTGTTAGAGCTGCAGGCTGCCCTCCTGAAATACAAAGCCACTGCTAAACTTCACAGACAGGGAGTGGAGTCGCTACCAAGTGTTAATATTCAGGAAATCTTTATTCATAAATGTTTTCTGTCTGTTCTCAGAGGGGGGAAAAAACCCCACAGTTTCTCCAAATGACTGAAAATACCCCAAACGGGAAAACTTGTTGGAAACCCCTGCACATTCCTCCAAAAGGAAAAGCAAAAAGGAAAGACGCCGATTCCAAGGAAAAACAAGCAAGCCTGTTTCATTTATTTGTACCCTAAGCAGCGCTGTCATAGGACAGACAGGCTGCCTCAGCCAACCAGGCTAGAGCAGCTGCGTGTGCTACATCTTGGCAGTCTGAAGCGATTGGCTCCTCTCTGGGGAGTGGAGGGTGTTCAGTTATTAATGCCCGCTGAGAAGGCAGCACCATGTCAGTGTGACAACTGATCTGGTGAGCGATGCACCACTAACCACCATGGAAACAAGGAGAGGGGAAGCCAGCGAGCAGCATCTCTCTTCCCTGGATTGAGAGCGTCAGCCTGCCTGCTGCCGGATAGAGTTCCAGGCAAGAGAAGGAATCCTAGCTGCAGGCGCCTGCCTTCCTTCATATTATAGAAAAAAAAGAGATACCATCGCCTGCATGTGTGCATATCTATAGTATGTAATTGTGTACACTTTAGTACACATACATATGCACTTATTTATGCTGGGGAAAGAAGACAGCCATGTGATTATCTCAGCCAAGGGACTGTGCAAGCAGGGACACGGGAGGAGGGCTATCCCTGCAGCTGCTAATTCAAGGTAAGTTTAAAATACACCTATCTATTTAAATGTTCTTTATTCCGTGTCTTGTTGATGCTTGTGATCTCACATCTCAATTCTCCTCTGCTGTTTCCTGCCTGCCTGAATTCTAAGGGCATTTTTCTTTGCATTTCACTTTGGAGTGGATGTGCAAACCCCTCTGGCTCTGTGTGTGCCTAGCTATGTCCATGGGACTCTCAGCCAGGCATTTTCCTAGCTTGAATGCCCATCCGAGGACGTGAGTGGGAGAGAAAGAGCAGTGCCGGGGGAGGAGAGAGAGGAGGGAGAGAGAAGAGAAGGGGACCCAGGGGGAGAAGGGAAAGAGAGGGAGACGGAGATGCTCCGGGAGAACTGACCAGGAAAGAGAGGGAGGAGGGAGAGAGAAGCAGAGACGTGTAAGAGGGAGATGGAAAGGTCGGGGTCCTTTTCTTCACAGTTCTGGCCGTGAAAAGCAGCCCCCTGTGTTTCTGTTTTGAGGCATTTTTCACCCCCTGCCCCAGTGGATGGAGATGAAGGTGAATCTGCTGTGTGTCAGGAGGGAAAGGCACCAGGCAGAGTAGCAGAACGAGCGTATCACAAACAGTTATTGAATTTCTGCCAGACTACATCTTACCGATTGTGGTAAATGACTTCCCTTTAATAACAACCCATCCCTGCACTGGTCGGAAGGGACGGTGCAAACGTGTTGCCAATGCAGCAGCAGGAGCTACCATGCTAGGTAAAAGAGTCCTAGGAACCAGAAGAGTTCTCATCTTCTTTGGGAATTAACAGGACCACAGAAGGATGGCTTCAAAGTCCATTTCCTATTTCCACAGATGGCTCGTTCAGACCAACTGTAATATCCCCTTTGCTCTCACTGACCTGGGTGGCTTAATCGGCTCTAATTTATTCCTTTTTTAACAATATGTCCTTGTTTCGGCGCCTCTAATTTTACTGAAAGCAGGCTATGAACATGAGAGGGATTCTTCTTAGATTAGCGAAAAGGAGACAGTCGGAGAAATAAAGAGGGAAGCCAAAAATATGAATACCTCTCGGGAAAACAGTGTGCCCTGGTCCAACAAATATTACTTCAGTTGCAGAAGCAACGCCTCTGAGACAGAATTGCTGCCAGTCAACTCCCTGAGCATCCATAGAGTGATGATTCATGGAACACTCTCTGGACTGATTTTTACTTCCAATCTTGTAAGCACAAGCCGGCTACTTAGAGTATGCTTTCAAAGAGCCAGCACCCACTGAGCTGGCTGTGGAAGCCTTCCCTGCCCTGCTAAAGGAAGCATCACAACAAATGCCGCATTTAGATTTCAGCTGCTGGAGCTCTTTCATTTCATCTCAGTTCAACTCACTGTTAATGGAGTCTGCTGCTTTGAAACTGGGTGTTATTCTTTTCCCAAACTGTGATTTCAGACTTAACTGTTTTCTGAGTTTATGACAGATGCCAGAACTGAAAGACAATGAGTAGCCACTTAGATCCTGCCCCCTTCCTATAAGTGTGTCACAAAAAAAAAAAAAGAGTCCGTTTACAATATGTAACATAAGAAGTCAATTAATTCGTGACCTTTGTAAACGACGACAATAAAGCAGCTTGCCAGTGCCTTCGATTTCCCCTCTGTGAAAGGAACAAGTTTCAGGAAAGGGTTCTTGCTCCGAGTGAAAAATGAAAGGAGCTGAGACATTAGCTGGCAGTATTGGCAGCCTGGCTTGCGCTGCCTCCGACGCCACATGCAATCCATACAAAAAACACAATGATTTATTAGGGGGAGGAAAGCTGTTGCATTCGTTTTTCTTCTGTTCATTAGAAGAGCTGCTGCTGAAGCAGAGGGGACCTGTTATTCTGAGGGAGCACCTAACTTCCTGAGCAAGGGAGAGGGCTGGGAGCAGGCGCACAGCCTCGCATCTCCAACGCCGCTTTAATGTGGCACTGCAGTATGGATTTCGGCTTTCACCCAGACCCTACCCAGGGAAACTTTCATACAAACACATACATCCTTCAGTCTTACCCAGCCTAATTCTGAGTCCCAGCAACAGCTAAGAATAGCAGATCTGCTTTTTAACCTTAGCAAAGCTCTTATACAGATTTTGTATGTCAGCAATGTACCCGCTTGGATCTGAGAAATACTGGCACTCCAGGCCCTGGTGGCGTCGGCATGAATCGGTGAGTTTGGTGATGTGGTAGCCCATGCTAGGTGATGGGCACACAGGCATATCTGGAAGACTTAACCAGCCACACTCTCCCCAGGCATGCAGCAGTACTGGAAGTGACAGCTTGGAGACTAGGCAAGCCGAAAGGGGCCACCTTGTCAGGGTGCTGATTGTCACGGGCAAAGTGCTAAGTTAGGATGCTGGCTAGGAGGTGGGGATTTTTCTTTGGTGGCGGTGGTTGTTGTGGCTGTTGATGGCTTGATAGAGTGTACTGCCTGCTTTCTAAGACAGCAAGTTTGGAGTGAGGAAAAGGTGATCAGTGTACCAGTCACTAATGTACTCACTGATTCTTTGTTCTTTTCTTTATTTCTAACACTTCCTGCCCTGCCCCCAAAGTGGTCTGAAGTTGCAATTTTCCCTTACTCTTTTGTTTACCTCGCTCTGGTGTAAAATTACTGTTTAGCATAACATTGGTGCTCAGTGTGTGCTGACACACTTATCAGAAAGGTTTGTAACTTAAGGAAATTTTTAAGTTCAATTGGATCTGAAGATCATTAAAGGGAAACACTGTCAAAACTGTGCTCCTACTTCAGGGGTGCCCCCAAAGAGTAACTTATGTAAAAGTGTACATACGGTTCCAACCAATCTTAAGAAACAATGTCTGCAGACCCCTGGAATAGTCTACACTGCTTGGGTTTTGACTGTTGAGCTATTTATGAACTGTTTCTTTGATACGTAAAAGGAAATACAGCGATAACCACTAAACGCGGCAGTGTACCTTGTTCATACTGTCAACAAAAAGCTGTCATACTGACCATACAGGAACACTTAGGACAACTTCACTGGGTAGCATCTGTGCATCGCAGAGCACAGCTGCATCTTGCCCAAGTCATAAAATGATATCAAGAAGGGGGCCCCTGTGGCATCTCATCCTTTGGTCACAATGTAAAATGAAATCGAATTCCAGTGTGCAAAAGTAGATGCTACCAATGGATGAGAAAAAGTAGCATGGAGCACAAAAAGCTTCCTTTTACCTGCTGGGAGAAGCAGATCTCCAAAGATGCTTTTGGGAGGGCAATCGGTACAAGATTGGTAAGGACAATTCGACATTCATCTCAAACCTTTGTCCAGCACCGTATTTACCTGGTCGCTTACTGTATTTGCATGATTGTGAAGTTTGGACACACCTGTTTTCTGTCACGTTCATCCATCTTTAGACCATAAGGAAGGCCTGATTTTTCTAAAACACCATTAAGTACAGGTTCAGCATGGGAGATGAAATGTGGTATTTTCATACACTAACAGCATATTTGAATGGAAAGCAGTTCATCTCATATGTTCATTTGATAGGTGAAGAGACCCAGAGAGCTTAACATTTTTATAATTATAATGAAATAAAATGTCACTGGATTTTGAATTTGCCCAGCTATTTACTGGAGAGCTCTAGAGCAAAAACCCTTCCAATGTTCATTCCATTATTCAAAGTTGGCCTTCTCTGCCCCACAGAAAGATGCAGAGTATAAACAATCTAAAAATGTTTATGCACATAAAGTAGAAACACAAGTTACCATCCAATGACAGTGATTATTTCAATGTTTATCCACACAAAGTATTGTAGAAACACAAATTACCATCCAATAACAGCGATTATTTCAAGTGCATAACACACAGGCATTGCAACACCCCCCCAGTTCCCATTTATACAGTTTATTATACTCTAAGTTGAGACATACAGTTTAGGGGGTCCCACTGCTGTTTAAAGCCTTAGTAAGAACACTGTGGCCCTTTGCCTAGAGATGCAGTTGTTAACTATAAACTGAACATTCTCCAAGTAACAACATTACTTTTGTTTCAAATATTTCAAGGTATTACTATTTCTCTCTCTATTCTTTCCTCAAACCCATGCCCTGCTTGTCCATAACAAAAGAAAACAGTGTAACCCCCCTCTCCAATCCCACACTGTTTTCCTCATTTTCAGACGGACAGCCTTCATGAGCAATGTCATGTCTTTACTTTTAAAGCTCAATTTCCTTTCCTTTTGAAAATTTCTCTCTGTTGCTAAATGTTCTCCAGGTTTTGATTAACATAACAGTAATTAACAGACCCCAAAACTTTTGGGAATAAAGAAGGAGATTAAAAATGGATAAAAACACAGTGGTGTGTTTGCTTGTTGAAGGCTCTATGGTTCACAGCGCACTTTTTTACATTTGTCCCCCTGACCACCCTGGAGGCCAGGCCAGGCGCAATGATCCTTCTTCTAAGACAGGGCAGTGAGGTCCTGTTACATTAGAGAATGCTGGCATGGGAGGAGCCAAGGTCTTGGCTGAGTGACAGGTAGTGGGGCAACACTCACTGCTACATCTGAGACAACAGAAGCCACGCTCTTTCTCACTAACTTGCCCTCTGATTGGCCCTTCCCTAGTCCTTTGCTTTCTACATGGCATCAAAATAGATGTCCGGGGATTTCTGCAAACAAAAGACTACGTTTCTTAACTTACAGTTTAAAAATGGCATGCCAATGTTGAATAAGAGCAATCACTTAGTACAGCTAACAGATGCAAGGATGCAGGACTATCTGGTGGAGTGCCACAGCCTAGTGAAAGCCACATCCTCCAAGAAAACTGACACTCGCCCCATGTGGGGTGGATCCGAGGGAAGCAGTAGGGAGAATTTGATCAAAACATATTCTATGCCTTACAAAGTTAAAAAAGAACCACCCTATAGATCTAAGGTGTTCTGCCTACTCTTCCGCATGTCTATCTGTCAGCATCAGTACTTCAATAGTCAGATGAGGGGCATATGTCTCCAAAACTAAAGGTGATGGGATGATAAGTTTCTCAGGAACTTTTCTAGGTTACCAAAAACCATGACACAAGTTCTCGGGTGACTAGACAATCCACCCATGAGGACAACAGTGAGTGTAAACGGGGTAGCCACTTTCAATAACTCCTTCCTGGTTAGTCAACCAACCAGAGAAATTACTAACTTAAAGATGTGAACTGCCAAATTTGCAAAATAATAAGGTAAAAATGCCAACAAACTTCATTGACAAAATATTTCTTAGTCTAAAAACCTAAGTGATAAATATATTTTACTTTTAAAAGCAAATATAGTCTTTAAAATGAATGAAAATGTCCTTAATTTTTAAAGAAAGAAATCCAAAAAGAATTTCATGTGTGTGCCGTCAAGATGTACATCTAACAAGCGGAACACTTAGTTCACAGCAGCTCACTCAGGGAGTTCAGGCTGCAGGACTTCTACCTTCCCGCCCTACCAGGCAGACTACATCAATGAAGAGTTTGGTGTCAGAAAACAGTTCTTTTTTTCCCAGAGGCAGAAACCATTGGTACCTACGTCCCTGTGGAATCAGAAGGGAAACAGAGTTTTCTGCTTCTACAAAGCAGGGACCCCAGAACCAGGCACAAAAATGCTCCTAGAAGCATGCTCGTGAATGAGTGCGCCAGAGCTGGGAAGAAGCTTTAGGGTCTATATATATATTCCTAAAACCACTAAGTGAATACAATGTTGTACAATGATGATAAAGAAAGCCAAATCATTTTAGTATCCATTCCCTGGAATAATTTTTCTATAATACACTATAGTCTCAAGACAAGCATTGGGGCATTTAAATCACACTGTCAACAAACTTGTAAGTCTACTTCAGTTTAGAAAATAAAAAAAGAACCAGGCAGTGATGGCTCATGCCTTTAATCCCAGCACTCGGGAGGCAAAGGCAGGCAGATCTCTCTGTGAGCTCAAGGCCATCCTGGTCTAAAGAGTGAGTGAGTTCCAGGACAGCCAGGGCTGTTGCACAGAGAAACCCTGCCTCGAAAAAAGGAGGGAGGGTGGGGGTAAAAAAGATATTACCCCCAGACATACATGGTCACTATGGACTCATTTTTGTCTTTATACATTTAGAATTTTCTCCTATCATCACATCTATGTGTCTAAGAAAGTCCAGCTCAGCAGAGCTTGCTAGCAGTGTTGATGGGCTCTCTTCATTCTATTTTTATCAAAAGTCAATCTCAGAAACACTGAGCACTAAATACGCTCCGCAGAGTGTTCAACACCTGCAGGACACGGGGGAGTGCTAATATTTCAGCAGTTGCAGGGAATCACTTCAATATGTAGCTAGAAAGACGGCATTCTAATTCTAACCAAGGGCAAGGGGGCGATGGCCCCCAGGGCAGGTGCTTGAGGCACAGAGAGGAAAAATGCAGAGGAAGGAAGGGGTCCAGCTATGCAAGGCTCCATCACTTAAGAGCAAGGGCAGTGGGAGGGGAGGACAAAGCCTTGTAAGAACCACAGATGGAACAGACAAGTATTCAAAGCGCACACAGACCTGGGGAACTCTGGCTATAGTAATTTCTTCATGAAATGTACAGAAAATGTCTTCATGAGATATAAGCTTAGACTTTCTTCATTCAACAAGTCAATTTGCTGTGACTAGCTGAATGCATTCTCTTTCCAAATACAGCATCTGTATTTGTTCCTCTGACTGCGCTTTGCCATCCACACAGGTTTTATACACACCAAGTTGCCACAGCGGATGTTCAGACACCTCCTTAAAATCGGTCAGCCTGTTTTCAAGTAACACTTCTTTAATGAGTAATTTTGTTTTAAAGAACAAGCAAATTCCACTTTCCTTTCAAAGTTCCATTTTTCATTTACACCTCGCTGTTATTGAGCACAATGGTCAAATAAATGAACAACTAAAATAAATATTGTGGCCTAAATTAGATTAAACAGGAAAGCTATAGGTTCAAACCATATTTCGTCTTTTAGACGATGACCTACTGACTCAAGCAATGGTAGTGATACCGCCCTTTGTATAACAAACTCTGCGGCTAAGTCCTGATTTAATGCACACAACAGCCATATGAAGTAGTATTATTAATTCCATTTACAAGTGAGTAAAACTAGCCTGGAAAAGAAAAGTAAGACAACAACCAATTAAAGACAGAATAGCAAGAAAAAAAAGCCTAAGAAGCCAGCTTGGCTCTACAAAACGCTCACCTGTGCCATACAGGTCAACCCTGCCTCCCAGTGATCTAACTCGTCTAAGCTGCCCTCCTAGACCCGGGCTGCTCCGAATGACACCCCCACTTAACATCTGTACAAATCACGTCAAGAGAAGAATCCCTTTGCAGTACTCATTCATATCTTCTCTTTCTCTTTTCTCAGAGAAGAGTGTTTTCCTTTTTGACAGTTAACTGTTGGTGTTCATTAGATCAATAGACTGAGTTTTATAATTCAGCTCACAAAGTTGAACCTTAGTTTCTAAGGTATCTTCTTTCACATTCTGAAGAAGACTTCAACATGCTTCATCACCTCAAGTCACACAGCATAACAATGGCACAAAGGAAAGATGCAAATCCTAGCTCATGTGTCTCAAATTTCAATACAGATTGATGACAATCCCCAGGATCTGCTCTCAGTCTGTTGATGCTTGTCCTTGGGCATTGCCTTTTAAACAGAGGAAGATGAAAGAGTTGGAATCCCACCTCACTGCAAGCACAAGCACCGGTTTCCAATGACACTCATTGATCCTCCCCAGTATCAGTTACCTTCTAGCCAGGTGGAGTCAATTCTCCAAAGCTGCCATTTGCTTTTCAGAGCGAACGCCAAGCCAAACCCAACACTTTATCAGAAGTCATTTCCACTGGCTCTTGGGAAAAGTTGTGAGTTTTTCACTGTGACTCCCATACTAAAGAAGGCTAGCAGGGGAGTCCTTCATCTTCTCTGTCCCACACAGAAAAAGCTAAACGAGAAACTAATGTAAAAATGTTTCTGAAGAGAATTTGCCCAGTGAGCGAAGGCAGCTGCCACCAAGCCTGACAACCTGAGTTCAGTCCCTAGAACCCAGTTGGTGGAAGGAAGGTAAAAGATTTTATAGTTTTGTCTTTGTTAACTGAAGCTTCCTCCAGCTAACCAGGAAGAGAGTGCACATCCCCACACGATGTCTTATAAAAATGCAAATGTATTTTAAATCGTAACTAGTTAGATGAATGAAAAATTATGAAAATTATGAAAAAAACGAATTCAACTATCAAAAATGTTCAATTTTGAAGCAATAAAACTAGTCTAATGTACCATTATCGCCTAACTAAAATACACAAAGGATATGCATATATTCAAACCGTTAGCCTTATTTATTCTTTTCTTTGCGTCTCTATCTGTGTGAGTGGGGCAGCCTAAGTGCACTGGAAGACAAAGGAAAACCTGCTGGTTCAGTTCTCCCCTCTCACATGGGTTCCAGTTTGGGCAGCAAGCCTCTTGACTCTCCACCCCAAGCCATCTTGCTAGCTCAACAAGAGTAATGTTAATTAAAAACTTTTAATAGCATGTTCCTGCTACTTCTTTATGACAGTTGGAGGAAGGGGGAGGGGACGGACGAGAGATGTTAGCCAACACTAATTCAACACATAGCGTATTCTGAATCCTGGTTAAGCTCTGTATAGACCTTATCTCTCCATGAGGGAGCTGAGGTTCCATATGGAGAAACAATTTTCCGAATTCATGCAGTGGCAAGTTCCTGATTCCAACCTTTTCTTATCTGACTGCAAAACCCAGACTATCAAGAAGAATCTCTGTCCCATGCCAACGACATAGTTTTAGAAAAAGGCTCATATTAATCCTTTGGGAAACTCTTCTCCCAGTGTTTCCAACAGGAGGCCCACAGCCTTCAGTTCCTCAGCAAGGATCTGACGCAACACTTAGTCAATCTTTATCACTTTCCACATGGCATAACTTGATCAGCACAATCTCATTTCATGAATAATGAACGCATTACAATTCAACTAATAAAGAATTTCCATTTAAGCATCTTTATTAGTATGTATAATCAGACAACGTACTATATACTAAAATAACCATGGTTGCATTGCAGAGGGACTTAGTGGACTTCTAAGATTTCTATCGCATTTCAGAGGACAGAAGCTGAGTTTAAAATAACTAAAGTTTTCTTGACCATAAATATCTTACAGATTGCATAAGAGAACAATGTTCTGAACTTATCATTTTGCTCCTAAAATATGAGTCAGTTTGAAAAATACTGCCAATTTTCTATTATTTTTCTATACTTTGAATATCTGGAAAAGACAAGGCACATTTCCAAGTTTAACTATGTGCTATGAACAATCTTCTCCATCAAGAAGGGTGAGCCCTCTTTTGGGTCAGCACGAATTCCCTCCATCTCTTCCCACATGCACTGGAAGTACTAACGTGTGCCACTGTAAGCATCAGTGATGTATGGGGCTCTCCACCGATGCCATCATGTCTGGTTACATAGCGGCACGCTGCCCTCTGCCTCCTTTGGGAGTGGCTTCTATGCATCTTTGAAGGCAGAGATGTTCTAAGACAATACACTACCTAGTCATTCATCCAAAAGTGGCATTTCATTTCATCTGACAAGCAGGAATGTATTCATAGCTGGTGCAGACTGATAATGAGAAGCATATGTACCACAGCAAATAGACTCAAATATTTTTATCTATACTGATCTGTACCAAACTCTCTTGATAGTTTTATATAAATGCAGAATTTCAGAAACTCTGAGAGTAACACCTCAGATGCTTTGGGGGGATCGCTGAAAAAAAAAAAAAGTCCTAAATAGCAAGCAAATAGCAGAGGATAGAGGCCTTTGCTGGTATATTGTCTGTCAAGTAAAGATTTATTCTGTGAAAATTGCTTGACTTTATCCAAAATATGCATAAAGTAGTTCTCTTTAAAACACGGACTGAGAAGAGGGTGTGACTAAATAATTCCAGATATTTTTAAAAAATAAGATACCTGACTGAGCCCTTCCAGGAGGTGAATGGACTCCACTGGCAAGAAGACAAGACTGTGGTGACCACGGTCCAGCTCTGCTCTCCCCAGTCTAGAGAACATGTCACTCCTCTCTCCTGGCTCTCAGACGAGGTCTGCCAGGAACAGAATGGCTTGTCCTTAAAAGAAACATCAACCATGGGAAAAGTCATTTTGGCCTGTGTGCCTGCGCATCCCCCATGTCACCCATCCTACCACGTTCCAGCTGGGCTCTTACTGAGGAAGGGCCACCAAACCGATGAGGGAATTCTACACTGTCTGGAAACTTGATTTCAAATGTCATTCAATACAGAGTCAGAATTAGTATAACAGATTCCACAAACTGGGGGGACTAGATAGGTCGTATGCTACTTCCTCAAAGCACCCCCACTATTTAAAGAAACAACTGCAACCCAAAACAAGGCGATTCAACCCTTGCCTAGCATGTCCTTCACCAGATGTGTGGATGTAATTTCAAAGTATAGACTCTATTCTTTCTTCACTCAACCCTCCAGGAAAACCCAGCAGGACATTCTCCATGAACGATCCCATACCCACGCTCTCACCAGCAGGATGGCAGAAACTCAGTCGCCGGCACACAGTCACTTTTGTTTTTTTCGAGACAGGGTTTCTCTGTGGTTTTGGAGCCTGTCCTGGAACTAGCTCTGTAGACCAGGCTGATCTCGAACTCACAGAGATCCGCCTGCATCTGCCTCCCAAGTACTGGGATTAAAGGTGTGTGCCACCACCGCCTGGCTTACACAGTCACTTTCAATGGCTCCTCTTTAGAGTGGCATTTCCTCGACAGTAACACACGACTCTTCACCAAGCATGTTAATGTACTGGGTTTAGAGTTCTGAAGTTGTACCCCAACACAACTTTAGGGGTAGAGTTGTGGTAGCGAAAGTGGCATGGGAAAGACTACACGAGAGGCATTGGTCTTTGACTTCCAGAAGTCTCCTTTTCTAAACCAGGATAAGCAAATGAATGAGTGAGAAGTTACTAAAGGAAAGTTCGCAAGTAAAGACTGCAACCAAAGAAACAACAGATTTCCTATTTATAGGAAGAAAACCTAGAATAAGACCATCTCTTTTTGTGACACGGGGATTTCCTGTTCCTTGTGGACATTCCATGTCAAATACTCAGCCTTAGACCTCACGGCTACACCCCACCGCCAAAAGAAAAAAGGCTTGAAAGCTCACACCTTATAATGATAGTGTTTGGGAGGATAAGTACCACTGCGATCTTCGAACTGTTAAAGAAGCAGTCCAGTGAGTTCCCATTCAGAAGAAAGCACAGCTGTGAATATGGAGCACTTCGGACCCTGGGTGGCTAAAATATTTTCTGTATTTATATTATTTATATTTATATTAGCTGATGCTAATGTGGTCTGTAAGACCACACAGGGTCCACGTGTAACTGGAACTTGCCAGGGATGGGTTTCCTTTCTCTCCCATATGTCCCCTCATCGGCAATTCTTGTAAATCGACATTAACGACTTCTGTAAGAATTGGTTTTCTCCAGCTCCAGAAACAATATCTGCCCACATCTAACATCTCAAAAAGCCTTGGAACAAATTCTTAGATGTTTACAGTTAACAACTGAATTATATAGCCCTACTCCTGTATGCATATGCATGCGTGCACACATGCATATACTTTCAAATGGAGCTAAGCACTGGGGACTTTTAAAACATCTGCTGGCCATTAAGGGTGATAAAATCTTGCCATGCTGAGCTGTGACTGGTTTCATGTGCCATCAGATTGCACCAGACTTTAAGAGTTATTTACACAGAAACAGTGAGGGAAAAAAAAGTAGATTATAGTAAGTAAATTATGCAATCTTTTCTGGATATCAGAAGCAAATAGCACCCAAGTAGCAAGAGTGCGAACAAGAAAAAGAAAATATTTGTGTTTACTATTTAAGAAGTTCCAGGGGTGAGTATAGAGAAAAGTGGGGCACAGAAAAGCAAAACCTATAGAAACATATTTGTGACAAAAGCTACATTTCATTCTCAAACCCCCAATGTAACACTCTTTCTATCGCTGGGGTCAGATTTATTTCTGTGCAATCTTTCTCAAAGCTCAGTGTGCTAGAGAAACCCTCAGCTGAGGGATCACCTCCTTCCCACATGCATGGATACATACGTCCTTAAGATTCACATTTTCACCTTTTATTTTTTTAGAATTGGCAGTTATGAAACCTCAAGCAGAGAAGAGACAAAAGTTATACAACTTGATTTCTCCAGTTCCCTATATGTCCTGATCCCATCACCATAGCTAAGTAATCCATAGTCAATATTAGCGTAGAGAACGACCATTTAGATTTGGAATTTTTGTTGTTGTTGTTAAGCTATGTCCTTACTTCTGTTGCTTGATGCTTGATCCAGTTTATACATTTTCTATTTAGTATGCTTATGCTATCATCCTATGAATCATAAGAAAGGATGGGAAACTTTAATTGGAATTACCAAGTACAGTTGTCAACATTCATGAGAAATCATGAGAAACAACACAAAAGTTTCACCATTACTCCTTTAGTCCATTCTGTTGTTGGTTTTAGGAGATAGCTCTAAAGACAGGCTTGAAATGAAGGGAAGTGCAAGGTTGTAGGAAGGGACAGCAAACGGGGGTACTTGCTAAGGGACCATTTGTGGATTCCTGGTAAGCTATTTCATTTATCCCAACTTTCAATATGCATAGAAACAACCAGGTTCTTATTCCATCAGAGCATGAACAAAATTGATTCAAGCTGTGAAAGTTGTAACTTCTTAAACATTTCAGTGACTAGGAAAACAAAAAGGAGAGAGAAAGAGGGGGGCAGCCTTATACTCGTGAAAGAAAGGGAGGAGGGACAGAAGAAGAGTTGAATACAGACATGAGTCCAATATGGAGGCCAACTTGTTGGAATGCATAGCACAAAGAGAAACTATGACATTTTAGGAACTTCCAGCCCAGGGTTAAGCCCATTTATGCAGCATAGGGCTCATTGAGAGAAAAATATGTTTCTATCCATGTAGATTATAAAAGAAATATTCACTTAAAATCTTTTTAAATGCCCTTGAAAATTAACTTGGATCTTCTTCATAAACGAAAGAGTTGATATATCAATATGCTGAAGAATTGCCAAACAGATGTCAAATAACCTTCATTTTGCAATAACAACCTTCCTACAAACCTGACATCTAGTTATTCCAGTTAACACTGCATATAGAGCTCAGAAATTATACAGCCGAAGAGTGAAATATTAATACATGACAGCACATTGAAAGGAGACGAGAGTGGGGAATCACAAATGTACATCAATTGGCCAAACAAGGCTACATATGTTAGCAGCTTCTGGGAGAACGAAATTCATTGACTGACAATTTGCATCAAGTTTGCCTGCTTATTTTGCAAACCACAGAAATGGGTTGCTGTGGCAACTGCCACGTGCAATTTAGCTTGCTGTAGGGAAACGTCTCTTGGAGTACCTTTTAAGAAACAAATACACCATGCTTTTTACTGTTCCTTCCACCCTAGGGAGACAGATCTCTCAGCACAGATGCCTATTTTTTTTTTCATAGCTTTGAAAATGGGCCTGCTTTTTATCTTTGCCATTTATATTACCTGTAACACATATTTATGGGGGAAAAGGATAAAGAAATCTATAAAAATACTACTTGCCCGTGCGTCTGGGTCACGGCAGAGATACTGCCTATAGCATCCCTACTTTGACCAACACAGCTCTGTTAGCCACATTAATGCCACTACTATACATATTGAATCCTTGTACACTACCAACAAGAGTGTAAGGGCCAATTCTTAACACAGCAGCAAAGGCAAGTTTATTTTCCTATGTCAGAACAGACACCATTCACATTCTGGGAAGCACCCCTCATCTCACAACACACTTTCTATTTTCACAAGCACACTAAACAGGACTTTAGGACATCCACACTGGTGTTAGCACTCACCACAGCAAGCGGCTCACTATCTTTATGCTATGTGAAACAGAATACTCATTCCTGCCCACTTCTCACACAGGTCCCCCAAAACTAGGAGGCAAAGTATCTAAAATGAATTCAGGAACCGCTTTTCCTCCTTGCTTCTGTTTGCTTTATTCTATACTTTCCTGTCTGTCTACCTGTCTGTTACAAGGAAAATCCTCCTGACTTGGTCTCCAAAAGCTGGGACTGCAGACCTCCACCACATGTGGCTCTGTTCTTCCAACTCAGAGACAAGATGACCACTTTTCTGACCTCTTCAGATGCTGGTGTGATGAGCACAGATGTGTCTTCTCCCTCTACCACCGCAGCCCCACGGGAGTTTGTCAGTAACTCCCTTGTGGTGCCCGCAGAGATCATATTTTCAGTTTACAGACGCAGCAGGGCAAAGATAAGGAAAATACATCTGCTCGGAGGGACTAGAGCGTTATAAGTAACTCTATAACAACAGGAATTAAAATGGGTGTGAGAAAAGAATTGGCATGCTGGGTGCTGTTTTAAATTGCCCTCACAAACCTTCAGACATGGGTACCAGAATTGTGTGGCAACTGTTCTGGGCTGGGCCATTCATTATATAGGACAAAAGAAATGGACTCAACATATAAATGGATTTCCCCCACTTTTCCTTAGGCAACAATAAAGAACAATCAATTTAAAAATAATTGGAGAAATTTGTGTTTTGCTCAGACGAGTAAAAGAAAACATTCATTCAACAGTACCACACAGAATCGGCTGCTTAATAGCACTCCTAATATGTTATGCATTTATTCAATCTACTTCCTTCTATATTAAAATGCAAAAACAATTACTGTGGATGTAAATCCTAGAAAACAATCAAAGTTTCCATTAAATCAGAGAAGACATTACGCTGCAGTGTGATTTGAGGATGCTCATGAATAGACAATACTTGGAATTTCTCTCTAGGATGTGAAAAAGAGGGGACCAGAAACACACATTCCTTTCTGTCCCTTCTCTTCCCTTCTCTCTTACATTTTTCCCTCGCTGCCCTTTCCTTAATAATCCAGAGTTTGAAAAGCATTTTTCTTTGATGTCTAATAATTCAAATTATGGAACTATATAAACCTTCTTAATGCTACACATAAACCTTGCAACAGGTACAAACTCCTTTTCAATACTTCATTATAAACAATTTACGTTCAACTGATTAATCAGAGAAATATTAGTCCTTCAACACTTTTGCTCCTTTATCTCTTAAAAAGAAACTGGGTAACTGTTTTATATGTGTATATAAATCTACATTAAAGCCATTTCTCTTCATTAAAAACTCAAAATACATGTTCAAGAAAAGGCAATTGAACACGAAGCTATGAAGAAAAGAATCTGTGTGTGGAGAACAGGCATTTTCCATTTCACCGTCTGAATGGAACTTTTAAAATCCACAGGCTTTAATTGGGGGCGCTGCTACAGTAATAATCTCAAATATGAGATTCAATAAATGTGTTTTCATGCTTTGATTAAATGTCAAGGCCACAGATTTGTTATTTCAGATCTGGTGAGCAATAATTTCATTGGATAATAATGAACTCCTAAAGATTTATTTGAAGCACTCAGCTGCCCGTTACAAAGCTCCGATTCATTTACAATAATTTCAGCTCTGCTGACGGAATTGCAGCATCTAGCGTACGGAGCTTACACTCGGAAGCACGCTTTACTTACTTCCTATGTGCGCTGTCTGCGGAAACTTAATACCAGTGTTTGCCCAGTACTACTCACAGGAGATAGCATTGGAATTTGCATCATTTTTTTTCCTTCACAGAGTGTACACACACACACACACACACACACACACACACACACACACACACTTCCTTAGCAGAGTGGTTTTCTTTTCTGAATCCACTGCCGTGTCACTTCCTGGCAATTATTCCCACTCTAGGCCACGCTTCACTAAAGATGCTACTTCACGGGTTGTCAGTGTGACCATTATTTTCCATTTGATCACTATCAGCTGGAAGGAGCCAGATCTGGCCTCCAGCCACACCAGGCCAGTCTTCGACAGTGCCTTTCTCGGCACTTACCCTCCATTATCTCGATATTTGTTATTACCTTTTGTTGTTGCTACAACACTTTCCATGATTCTTTTCAAATCCTTTAGCACTTCGAGACATTAAGAGCATATTATGCCTCCATTTACATGGTTCCCTGTGCTGAAACCCTATGTCTTATGTCTCCATTATTATGCTATTACCATTCATATAGCTTACAAAAACCAACTGAAAACCACCCCCTCATTGAGAAAGATATAAAAATAAATATTGTTTCCTTGGGTTTACAGACAGCATATTTACTAAAGGTCTTATACAGGACAGATAAAGTTGGAGTGTTTCTTTAAGATTATTTTTAACAGTTTGAATTTAATTACATATCCTTGTATGACAGTGTTTTCATGTGGGCTTTGTTCTAGTTTCATAGTGTCCTGAAATAAAATGCATGCATAGTGATGTCTCATTTGCTAAGTCTGTATCCTCATTCAGTAACCCACTCATCCACACTGTAAGAGTGAGATGAGCAAGGTAAAGTGACTGCCTGGTACAGCAGCTTTTAAAAGAAATGGGTGTCATCATAATTTATACTATTAAAATGACATCCATTCATTCACTCGTCTATTCATTTACTCACTTCACAGATATTTATTGAGCCACAATGCCAGTCACTATTTTGAGCATTAGACACACTGGACAAAGGCCAGCAAGAAGCAAGATGGCACAGTTGGGAAAGGCAATCATTGCCAAGACTGGGTTCAATCCCTGGGACCCACATAGTGGAAAAGGAGAACTAATTCCCAGTTTCCCGCTCACTTCCACATGTGCAAAGAAACAAAACAAACAGAAAACAAGCAAGAACATAGTTTCTGAAAGTCTTGGCTTCTATGGCTTCTATGGAAGCAATGGCAAGTCATAAATGGAGAGCTCAATGAAGGAATCTACAAATAAAGCACCACTGAAGAGAAGAATTCAAGCCCCAACTTTATAATCATTTGATGTGTACACTGCTATGTGATAAACCTTTATTTTTTCTCTTTAAAAGAGTAATGTTGAAGGCCATTGTGTAAGAAGGAAAGCATGTCTGTGCTCATGAACTGAGAAAGACACTGGGCTGGCATGAAGGTACTGTAGGCAGGTAAGGCAGCAGACTCTCTACTCACGAGGCTGGCCAACTAAAGGACCCAGGTGTGGCTAACAGGGCTTTATGGAACACGAGCTAAGCTATAGACGGCTCATAATGGAGGCAGGATCTGGAACCAAGTTAAGAAGGCATTATTATTCTTGGACCAACTCATCAAATATTTCTAAACCTCCCTCTGTCACATGAGAAATGGACATAGAGCTGTCAGGATTATGGCAGAACTCACACAAAGTCGTGGGCGGAAGCTGAACTGAAGTGGATGGAGTAGCTCATTAGTTTTACCATTGCTGCTATTTTTGTTGTTCGTTGTTGTTAATGGAAATGATGATCTTTAGGACCAGCCCTATAGTAAAAACCAGAAGGATGGGTAGACTGTGAAAACCCTATCTGTCCATGGACACTGGAATTAATCTACATTGCAGAAAATGGCACACCATTTATAATCTATACTTCACACAAGATGTGGCAGTTCTGACCAAAACAATATTATTCCCTCCAAGAAAATACAAGCATCAGAAATGATGAAAAAAATTTAATTTTTGCATTTATTTTCATTTGGGTGCAGAAATGAATGTCTGAGCACGGTATGATGTGCAGACATGCCACGGACATCAGAGCTGCATCCATACCTTGCTTGAAAGATTACTTTAGAAGCTCACAGCTGTAGCTCAGGAAGCTTTTTCCTCAAGCCTTCAATCGCACTTTTGTTTTGCTATTTTAAATCCTTCTTGTGGCCCCTGAACCAAAACATAGCAAAGATGCTTTAAGGAAATTGTCAAGAGTATAATAGGAAAAGCGCGGAGCATGAGGAAAATCTGGCGCAATTTTGAAATTAAAATGCAAACCGTTCAAGGCTCATTATAAAGAATTAAGGCTCCAGACCACATCTCTGTGGCCTACTCCCTCAAGAAGAGCACCATGCATCACTGATCTCACATCGGTCAGGGGCTCACCCTGTTCAGCTGAAAGAGTGGTCCTGAAGTTTTCTCAGAGCATGTGAGGAAAGGATTTGAGAATGGGATATGATTATTATTTAACTTCCTTTCAAAACATATTTCATTGTCTCAAGGTTCAGCAATAACGCCGACAGTCTATGTTTTTGTTTCCTTTTTCTGTGTTTTTCCTTTTAAGCAATGAGTATTGATTTCAGGGGTGATCACCTGGCAGTGGATAACCATTAGAGGGATCATGGCTAGAGAAGACATTTCTCCCCATCTCAGCATTCCTTAGCTGCCTCTAATTCTTTGTCTATTGATGGTGCTCCCACGAAACTTCCCCTTTCATACCACCATGTCCACAAGCAACACTAAATGACCTAAGCAGGCTGTGTATATGGGTATACGTGCATGCATGTGCATTTTCTGCATGTGTGTATGTGTGCATGTGTGTATAAAAAATAGCTACTAAAGATAGAGCATGATTTAGAGAAGAAACAATTTTAAAAAAGCAACGAGTGTCAAAATTTGATTATAATTTGGGCAAAATCTGAAATACACAGGGTTCATACTCTGAGCCACTGTTAAGGTTCTTCTAACAACTGACATTGAGACCCCTGTGATAGCATCAGAAGTAAACCCTGCTGCCACTCCCTGTGTGACTGGCTTCTTATCCAGATCCTTCCTCCCCATCTCCACAGGCTAGGGACTTTTTCTTTTTCAACTGAATTTATCAAAGAGAAAAAAACAAGCTGAGGACATCTTTCGGCTGTCACCTATTTTTGCAGAGCTGATAAAACAGAAGGCTTTCACAACCGAAATCAAGATAGACTAACACTTTTTGGAGGAAATGTACACATGCTTATGATACCCATCCTTGCATAAGGGAAGGCCTGAAAGTGTGGCTACAAAATAAAATGAAGCTAGAATTTCTCTATTTCATTATTTTAATCTTACCTGACAAATGCCCAGTCTTTAAATAATTCAAAGGCTAGCAACTACAAAGATGGCACATTTTGACTGTCTTTCAATGAAGACAAAAAAAAAGATTTTAAATTGCTTTAAGTATTGAGGTCATTGCCCCAATGCTTTTACCATAGATGGAAGGTATTGAAATAGGTTTACGTCAGACATGTATCTCCAAATCATGACGGTACAAGGTAGGATATCAGCCTTTTCCCTGTTACTCAATCAAGAGAGAGTGCCAAAAAAGTCACATCCAATCCTCGATTGAACGTCCTCCAAGATAGGGAAGATGTATGGCATCTTCACAGATGAACCTACAGCACTAACTTCTCAACTAAACCGGGGGTGAATGAAAGAGGAGGTCTAAAAGCTAACGCAAGGACGTATATTCAGGGAAGCCTTTTCTGTGACTCATGTGAGTACTAAAATACAGATTGATAGTCATTTAACCAAAACATCTTTAGACGATAGTAAAAACGGACAGAAGTCAGAAACTTTCAGGAATTTCTGAGGAGAAACAGAGTAACCCAGCACATGTGCACATGCACGCATTTTCACAAAGAAACATTTGTCATATGTGTATGTGCGTGTGTGTGTGTAATTAACCAATCAAAAAAATCTCCAGGGTTGAGCATGTGATTAAGCTAGCACTTGTCTAGTATATACAGGGGTAGAAGCTCAGTGCAGAATACACAGATGCTTACGTGAGCGTGCATGTGCAAATGCACGCACACGCAGACAGACACGCACACGCACACATACACACACACACACACTTACACAAATGCCTCAAAACTTGCACAAATCTGTATTTGGTCAGGTCCAAAGAATTATTTTAAAGATTACTTGTGATTGTAGTGAAACTATTTCCATGGTATCGCTTGATAACCTTTCCAAAATATGTTTTGAGAGGAAGTTAAAAGCGATGAGAGCCTAAGAATGTCATGAAATTCCAGCACATGCCCCTTCAGAACCTGCAGGTGAACGGTGCTATTTCAGAAACAGTTTGCAATGTAGTGGGTCTCAGAGAATGAGGAACATTTGGAAGCAAAATGAAGAGATTTGAATCCACGGCTGTGTTCAGATCAAGGCACCTAAACCCTGCTGTTTGCCTCCTCTGTAGCTAGCTGGTGGGCCTTCAGTTGATGACTTCAGTGCCGCTCCCTTTTGTTTATTACTGTGTCGATAAAAGCACGAAGTGAGATATTAATAACGGCCGACAATTAATTTTGGAATAATGACAGACAACTAATTTGATAGCCTATAAAGCCCATTATGAGTAAAATTCACTGATCCTAATTTGTTAATTGTGCAGGATAAGAGTAATGAATACAAACATGACCAAATAAAGAATTCTAAGGTTAAACTCAGATAAGTGGATTAGCACCTAGACAATATCAAATACTTTTATTTGCACAATAGTTTCACGTCATATAAACTAAGGATGTGAAGAGATCTCAAATATCACGTAACCAATTCTATAGGTGTTCTGCCCATAGTTCCAAAAGTGTCTTGTAAACCAGTGCCCATGTTTCTAGATGAAAACGAGCGTTATTTGCCTGATTCAATAAACAGGTCTTTTTAAATATAAATATTTGAAATATCCATGTTCTTTAAAAGGTGACAAATTTAGATAACTGGGTTTGAGAGACTAGAAATTAAATGTTTTTCAAGTTAAGAAAGAACGGTTGTTTTGTTGGGATGTGTTTAGTAAAACTCAGCAATCCTTTGGGGTTATGAAACCTTCAATTAGCACCGGAGAAAGGCTGAATTATACAACAATGGACTCTAAAGTCAGATAAGAGGAGGATGGATTTAAAGATCTTTATACAAATGAACTTAGCAATTTGTAACAGAAGAAAAAGGGAAGCTGGGTTTTAATGTCTCCATGGCAACTTGCTATCTTCACCGACTTTTCCCTTTGAATCAAGTATCACAATGTTTCTCTTCCACATGGTGCGGCCTTTATAATGCATATAAAGAGGTACAAGCGAAAGGCACACTTTCTTCCTAAGTCAGAAAGCTTCACATTTGCCTTGCTCACCTGTTTCGCCACTACACTAAGGGAGCATTTTATTATAAACACCATGAAAGACCACATGACTCCTCATGTCTGGGGACTGCCTGCCCACAAAAAGGAGGTCACTCGGGAACTGGCCAATGATGGGACATAGGCAAACATGGAACAGAACCACATTCTCTTCACTGAGGAGAGCACAAGCCTCTTCTCCGTTAAAAGATTCCTTATGGAATCCCATCTAAAAATAATTTTAACTTTTTTAGATTCTGATCTAAAATACATTAATAAGAAATCTCAGCTATGATGAGTGTCTACAAGCATTAAAAAATAAGACACGAGAATTCTTAAAATTGATTTCTTTTAGTGACTTGAATAGGAAGGCTTCTTGCTATCAGTATTCCACATAAAATATTCCAGGCCTGCTGCTCTTCTGCAGGCAAAATCTGCATGCGGAGGTGAGAGGAAAAATTAAATAAGCTCTGGGAAAAATTCAGGAAGTACAAAGGGATACTCACACATTAGGAAGAAAAATCCCACACTTCCAAGTGTTTCCTAAGTTAAACAAAAGGGAGGAGGGTTGAGCCAGGCCACAGAAAAGGTTTAGTGTAGCTCTAAAATTATAATAACTGTCTTTTTTTTAAAGGTGACTTATAGAGTGAAAGGAAAACACACTAACGGGAACAGGATGCATTCCAAACCCTTTGCCGAAGGACTGGGTGGATGGGAAAGTGACAGGGAGACTCCCTGCTGAGCGCCACTGAAAGGCTCACTTGCAGGAGTCCTCATCATGCATAAGCATCTTTCTAGACACCATGAGCTGTGATAAAGTTTTCCATATCTAAGGACATTTCAACATCATTTAAACTTTTAACATTTACAACTTATGTAGTTGTAATGTATGAGTATATTGTCCTTAGAACCAAAAGATGAAAAAAAAATGTTTTAAAATTCTTCTTTATGAAAGCAAACAAAAGCAGCTGAAAAGAACAAAAGTGAAGTCGTGCAAAACAAGTTCCAGGACAGCCAGGGCTGTTACACAGAGAAACTCTCAAAAAAAATAAAAATAAAAAATGGAACTCATTTGTGTTCCTGATGCCTCACCATACCAAAAACGTCAGTCACTGCTCTTAGTGACACGTATTTGCATAGTGCTTCATTACCACACTTTAGGGAAAAGAGCAACAAATTTTGTCTGCACATTAAGTACTTTTTATGCATTAATCAGAAAATTCATAACTACTCCTAAAATCTTTAAGACTTAAGTCAGAATACAGATTTTCTCTGAAGTATGAAATCCTGATAAATGATGGCACATAGGAAACTACTTAACTATATTGTAAGTTGTGATCGAGTTCACATTTTCCTGAATTTGAAATGTTTGTTTCACGAGGTCTTTATTCCTTATTCTCGGTGATCAAGAGCAATGAATGGCAGCTGGAATGTTGGGGCCTGGGAGAGAAGGCGGAGGATGTTCTTAGGAATTCCGAGCTTACTTACAGTGCATTGCAGCTGCTCAGCTTATTTTTAATTGCTTAGTTACTTATTTTTAAACTTTTTATAGCAATATATAGGAAGAGGAAGAAACCTCTTTTAAAGTCAGCCATGCAGCTGAAATTCTCCAACGAGCAATCGTGAAAACATTTTCTCAGTAGTGAAACTGAGGCACAGGTCGATAACGTGGCTATGTTTTAAAATGGCTGTAACGTCCGTCATTTTCTCAGTCTCTAATAGATTCGTCATAAAGAAAGGTGACATTCCTCCTTTTAAACTATCAATACAAGGGAGGGAAATTGTTGCGAAGTCCAATGGTGCATGCCTTTCTGATTGCCGTTTACTATTGGAGACTTGAGTCATTTTTAAATTATTGTAATTATTGTTTGATTTTCTATCATTCAGTACAAACTGTGGAAAGACATGCTTATAGGTTATTTATTAGCAAAGTGTTAACTAAGTTCTGATAAGCCAATTAAATGTATCAATATGATCAAATAATTTGAGTTGAACAATAACCCTAATTATAATATTCCTATGCTCTGTGAAGACTAATAATCAAATCATCCAATGTCTAGCAAAAGAAGATTCAGTCAGTACATAGCTAATTATAATCGAATAGCTTAACTATATACTGTCTATTGCTAATAATCTCATTTTGAGTAGATACTTGAAGAATGTAAACAAATACTAAGAACAGCAGATAAGAACAAAGAAAAAGCTTCCAGTCAAGGAACTTGGGTTCAGTACCAACCAAGGACCAGGTCCTTGGGCCCAGTCTCTATAAGTATTGTTTCCCATAGCAGAAAAGGAAGCTGTCATTCTGATGATTGCAATAGTCAAGAGCTTTAATCTGTCTTTGCTGCCTGTATTGAGAATGAAGCTGCATGTGTATGACTTATCTATTCACGAGGTGTATAACTTAGGTCTAATTTCAATCTTATGTAAAATATAGGTAATATGCACCTTTTGCAAGCAGTAAAATATATACATATAAGAGCAGTGAAATATATTAGTTTTCAAAAGTGAACAAATTGGAGTGCTGAAATTGTAGTAAAACAATGGACATGTACGGATGCGCACTCACTCCTTGGAATCTGTTCACGGGTGCGCTGAAAACTTCCAAGTCTGCCTTTCTAACAGAGCAATGGTGCCATCCAGGGACTCAGGAATCGCCACCTTTCCGTCACATTTCTTGTAATAAAATAACGTATGTTTTACATATTAGTTCCTTGTCAGTTTAACCTACATGAGTCATACTTTCACCATTACCAGTTTTGGAAAAATGAATTTTTTAAAGTTAAAAATCTGAAGATGAGGGTTTTTTTCAAATCAAAGAGAAAACATTCTGTTGTAGTAAATGTCTGTTAAAAATAACCTCCTCGTGTCTACTCATGTGGGCAGTGTGACATTCTAGAAAGAGCTGAGCATGCAAGGGAGAAAAGCTGTGTCCTAATCACACCCTACTGTTTATTAGCCAATGGTCTTAGGCCTGTGAGAGCTCAAGCAGTAGAGATGACAATATGTAAGGTTTCAGAATCTCTTCATCAAATGCACACGTTTCTTCAAGCATCTCAGGAACGCGTCTCTCAAGGCCATTGTTAACATAAACGTTTGCTCCAAAGCCATGAAGAACTAAGAAGTAAGAGGACACCGCTTCTGCCTTGGGACTCTACAAAGCACCCATGCCGAAAGCTGATAGTATAAGCATCATAGTAGTTTCCACAGACATAAGAAAAAGACAGTATTCTAAGAATTTGTGAATATCTGTGGTCTGTTGTGCTTCCCACTAGACAGATTCTTTCCATAGACCAGCTCAAACAAATTTTGAGTTTGTACATCACTATGTAAACTCTTAGTTTTACAAGTCTTCTGGATAAACGTAGTCAAATTCCACTGTCTCCACACTACAGCTAAGCAATTGGAGGAATGGAATCAGAAAAATATTCTAATTAAATATGAATATAAAATTTCAAAGATACCCACCAAAATAATTTCAAAAAGTTCCATTCTTACATTAATCATGTCATTTAATAATTCACCTTCAGGTTAATTTGCAGGATACAGGCTCCCCTATACACAGCAGGAGAAATCAGATCCAACCAATTAGCTGGCAGAAGCCTTGGCTCCTTCATTCTCAGTTGAGGGATTTATTAAAGTACACAGAAGTGCATTTTGTAGCTTCCACTTAAGCTTTTCCTGCATCTTGGATATAAGAGGCAATTGGTTTCTATGCTGGTTTCACTGAGCCACCATTCCTGTAGACTTCCATATTCCGGGTTTCACGCTTCTATGTGTTCTACAGTTTACTAGTGCTTTGTCGTCCTGACTGAAAGTTCCCTGTAGGAAGTTATAGTATTCATGGATGTTTGTCTCTACTGGCTATTAACGCAATAACTAAAACATAAAAGCCACTAAGTTATAAATGAATAGGACCACAGATAGAGTACATCAGTGCTTCTCAACCTGTAGTGGTGACATATCAGATATTACCTTGTGATTCAACAACAGGAGCAAAATTACAGCTATGAAGTAGCAATGATTTCATTTTATGGTTGGATTCACCACAACATGAGGAACTGTATTCAAGGATCAAAGCATCTGGAAAGTTGAGAATCACAGCTGTAGGTTTGACTTTTAAAGTTTAACATTCTTTTGCGTTATCCTCAGAATTAACACTTGAATCTTATGTAAACATATAGTTAATATAAAGTTTGTATAAGTAGTAAAATGAATACAAATAAGATCAATTAAATTTATTGAAGTTGAAAAATGAACAAATTGAAGTGCTTACATTATATGTTAATGATGGAAACATACATTACTCATGGACCAATTCACTGGAATCCAAAATAGTTTCAGAGCATGTGCTGCATTCCAGTTCTGTGGTCAGGAAGTGGAGGGAGCAAATCTCACGTTCTTGAGAAGGTGTGACTGGAACCATGACACGCTGAGAGGCAAGACAGATGAGCTGCATGAAAGGCAGGCTCCCCAGAGGACCTGGGCTTCGTGTGTGAGGGAAACAATTCAAGTGCCTCTGACTCAAGGCAAGTTAGTAGCTAACTGAGGGGGAAAAAAAATCACAGTTCAATTTTAGATGAGATCACATTTCTGAGTGTTAAGGGGAAAAGACAAATTAGCTTGAATTTGAACTGTAAGTGATTTATCATTTTTAGAAACAAGGATTTCTTTATTTTGAAATAGTAGTATTTCTAAGTCTTCAAAGAGAACTCATGTCTTTGGAAGTTTAAGTGTGTCACTGAAGCATCGACCTTATCCTCACCCGAGCATGCCATTGTAGCCATCAATATGGGAGGCAACATGCCTGGCTGTCTAAAATATGTGAAGAGAGTGGAGCGGGCTCCGCAGCAATGCAACTGGGTGGAGCAGAGACCTAACTACGGTGTCCTATTAGGTAGATGGTACATCAAACTGCAGCTTGCTTTTGGAACCCCTTATTTTTCTGTGAAAAAAATTACCAGTGTTCATTTAAAGAAGGAACATCCACTTGACTAGTGGGATATAGTTGCCTTTTACTATTAGTGGCTTATGGGGTGTAAACTATTCTCAATGATAAATGATCACATTTTAATCTGAAGTTAATTTTATACAGTATATATACAGTAAGGTAGATTAGTTCGCCTCCAAATCCTGCAACTCTTAAGTCACGTTAAGCAAAGCAGACTTTAGAGAGGTAGGGATGAGGGTGCAAATATCACTGCTTAGCTCATCCAGCAATCAGGAACAATTTGGCTCCAAAGTGCTAACTCTGAAAACTGGAGGAACTCCAGGCTCGCTATTTGATTATAACAGAACAGCATTGTTTCTGTACAGCACACAACAAAACCCAACACCCTGCAAGGCTATTTTCTTTTATTTTAATCACTATAGTTAATTTTTAAAGACAAAGCAAACTACAACTTAAATTGGATGGAGCTATAAAACAGAACTGAAACAACTGGAAAATTCTGGAAGCATATTTATTACACTTAATGAAGCCAGTATTCTGAAGAACAAATTTCTTGATTCACTTCATGTCTGGGCCAATAATAAGGACAACATCATCAGAATGTATGGAAATAATTATAAACTCTAATAATACTATATATGTGAAATAATTATAGTTAAACATTATGAACTTTCCTCTTGAACTAATTTTTTTCTCTCCCTTTGATTGCATTTAGAATAATGCCTCTATGTCTGCAAGTGCTGGACAGCATGGAATTTGAATCTTGGGTTTCTAAATAAATGAACTTCTCCACATCCTACGACGATCTATACGTTCACCGTCTTAAGAGAGTCCATCAGCACAGTGTCACTGAGGAGACAGCAGCCATCTTTTCTTCACTATGTGTGCCATTTTTGGAAAATACATCTGTGGCCCTCACAATTATTTCCATGAAGAAAGCGCCTATAGCTCCGTGGCATTCATCATTTGACAGATGCAAGTGCTTCCCTCATCAGTCAGCTCGTACTGAACTTACTGGCGGTGGCTGGAATCCTTAAGGGCCTATTCAACTTCTGAAGACAAAAGCTAAGATGAAGGACATGCCACTCCAAATCCATGTGCTGTTTGGCCTAGCTATCACTACGTTAGTACAAGCTGTAGATAAAAAAGTGGATTGCCCACAGTTATGTACATGTGAAATCAGGCCTTGGTTTACCCCTCGATCCATCTACATGGAAGCATCTACAGTAGACTGTAATGATTTAGGGCTTTTAAACTTCCCAGCCAGATTGCCTGCAGACACACAGATTCTGCTCCTACAGACGAATAATATTGCAAGAATTGAACATTCCGTAGACTTCCCAGTGAACCTTACTGGCCTGGACTTATCTCAAAACAATCTGTCTTCAATCACGAATATTCATGTACAAAAGATGTCTCAGCTTCTCTCTGTGTACCTCGAGGAAAACAAACTAACTGAGCTGCCTGACAAATGTCTATATGGCCTGGGCAATTTACAGGAACTCTACATTAATCACAACTTGCTCTCCACCATTTCTCCTGGAGCCTTTATTGGCCTACACAACCTTCTTCGACTTCATCTCAACTCGAACAGACTGCAGATGATCAACAGTAGGTGGTTTGATGCCCTTCCTAACCTAGAGATTCTGATGATCGGGGACAACCCCATCATCAGAATTAGAGACATGAACTTCCAGCCGCTTCTCAATCTTCGCAGCCTGGTTATAGCTGGCATAAACCTCACGGAAATACCAGACAATGCCTTGGTCGGGCTGGAAAACTTGGAAAGCATCTCTTTTTATGATAACAGGCTTATTAAGGTACCCCAAGTTGCTCTTCAAAAAGCAGTAAACCTCAAATTTTTGGATCTAAATAAAAATCCCATTAACAGAATACGAAGGGGGGATTTTAGCAATATGTTGCACTTGAAGGAGCTGGGGATAAACAACATGCCTGAGCTCGTCTCCATCGACAGTCTCGCTGTGGATAACTTGCCAGATTTAAGGAAAATAGAAGCTACTAACAACCCCAGACTGTCTTACATTCACCCCAATGCATTTTTCAGACTCCCCAAGCTAGAATCCCTCATGTTGAACAGCAACGCCCTCAGTGCCCTCTACCACGGGACAGTAGAGTCTTTGCCAAACCTCAAAGAGATCAGCATACACAGCAATCCCATCCGGTGTGACTGTGTCATCCGCTGGATCAACATGAACAAAACCAACATCCGATTCATGGAGCCGGATTCTCTGTTCTGTGTGGACCCGCCTGAATTCCAAGGCCAGAACGTTAGGCAAGTGCACTTCAGGGATATGATGGAAATTTGCCTCCCGCTCATAGCTCCCGAGAGCTTTCCTTCTAGCCTGGATGTAGACGCCGACAGCTATGTGTCCCTTCACTGCAGAGCTACTGCGGAACCCCAGCCTGAAATCTACTGGATCACACCATCTGGTCAAAAACTATTGCCAAATACTCTGAGAGAGAAGTTCTATGTTCATTCTGAAGGCACACTCGACATCAGTGGCATAACCCCAAAGGAAGGAGGATTATACACTTGTATAGCAACTAACCTAGTTGGTGCCGACTTGAAGTCTATTATGATCAAAGTGGGAGGGTCTGCTCCTCAGGATAATAACGGCTCACTGAATATTAAAATAAGAGATATTCGTGCCAATTCTGTGCTGGTATCTTGGAAATCAAGCTCTAAAATTCTCAAATCTAGTGTTAAGTGGACAGCCTTTGTCAAGACTGAAGATTCCCATGTTGCCCAAAGTGCTCGAATACCATCGGATGTCAAGGTGTACAATCTTACTCATCTGAAACCATCTACTGAGTATAAAATTTGTATTGATATTCCCACCATCTACCAGAAAAGCAGAAAACAATGTGTTAATGTCACCACAAAAAGTTTGGACCGCGAGGGAAAAGCTTATGGAAGGGGTCACACAGCGTTTATGGCCTGTCTTGGAGGGCTTTTGGGGATTATTGGTGTCGTGTGTCTTCTCAGCTGCGTCTCACAGGAAATGAACTGTGAGGGAGAACGCGGCTACGGGAGGAATTACTTTCTCAAACCGACGCTGGCATTCAGTGAGCTTTACCCCCCTCTGATCAACCTCTGGGAACCAGGCAAAGGAAAAAGCGCGCCCTTGGAAGTAAAAGCAACTGTTATAGGTGTGCCAACGAACATGTCCTAAAAACAACCAACCAAACCTACTTCAAAGAAAAGCTCAAGACTGCAGTAGTGCTAAAGAAAAACAAAAAAGAACAGACAAACAAACAACAACAAAAACAGACAGAGGAAGGAATTCAGCGTCACCAATGCTGCTCCTGGCCAGTGGAAACATGAAAGTTCAGCATCCGAGTAGACGGGCTTCAAAGGGTACTGTGGCAACCAAATAAACCAATCCCATTTTCTAGAACTTTCATGTAACTTTTATGTCAGGACTAGAGTTAACGTGAACAAAAACATTTCTGTATTTTTTTTAAGTATAGAAGAGTAGCTGAACTGAACAATACCTCCTCCTGTGTTGTATTACACGTTAGCCACGAGTTTTTGCAGTGACCAGATAAACTTGAATTGACACGCAGTGTAAGGAAAAGGACAGATTCTGTAGAGTAGACACAGTGAGTATGTGGACCTCTTTTATAAGGAAAAATACATTTTGGATTAAAATCAATTGCCTTTGTCTTGTTTTTGTTTCTAAATAAAGAATAATTTCTGGGAAAGATCATTTGACTACAAGTCGTTTAAATACAGTGTTTTTGAACAGTGTCTTCTATATTCACATTTGGAACATTAAAAGTGAGACTTTTATTGGGTTTGGTAACTACATTTTTTTGATATACAAAATGGACTCTAGACATCAATTTATCGATATTAAAAGGTGATAACATTATATTTAACACTTGAAATATTAATTTAGGTAAATCCTCCAGGAAATTATGAATTCGCTTAAAGATATTTTTTTTTTCAAAGAGGGAGCTTTTGGAAGAGGATTTATCATTAGGTTCAAATGATGTGAATCCAACACCGGAGTAAGTCAAGGTCTAATCTCAATAATGAATGGATCAGCTGGAATCTGCTGCTTTGAAAGACTTTGCCACATTCCAGTCGGACTTATTCATCTTTCCCCATCTCCTTGAGACTTTAAATAATGAGCTTCAGGTCTGCACCAGGTATTTAGAAGCCTGCTACACCACAAACACAGTTAGGAAGTCACTCGTTCCACTTTCAGAGCAGGGTTTTAGAATTTCACTATAAAATAGGAATAAGTAACAACACTTTATAAGGTTATATTTTGTGAAACTCTAACAGATTTTTCTCGACTCCACATTAAAAACAATATAATCTAGATGATTCTGGTGTTCTGGTAAAACAAAATGCAGTTTAGACTTAGGAACAAGGAACAGCATCTATCTGTCTATGCAAACTAAACTCACTTCAAACACAGGGTGGCCCTTAACTTATGATTCCCCTGCCAGAAATCCGGAAAGAGTTTCGTTAACTAAGAAAAGGATTCTGAAAGTGACTTAGGGTAAAATACAGCATCAAAGTATAATCTGCTAAGGCAACATATAAAGTCTCTAAAAGCACAGGTTAAAATAACCCAGATTATAAAATGAAAATATTATTTTAAAATCCTTTATGTGAAGTGAAACAATTTTACTTGAAAAATTAGTGAGAATGAGAGTTTTAGTCCTTTTATAAATAAAAACAGTCCTGCAAAAACGAGTGCATTTTGGAGCAAAAAAAAGGGTTCTAAAATAAAAACACTGATCTTAAATGTAAGCCATAGTTTTAAAAGGAAAACTGTTTTTTTCTCCAGTTAGGAGGTTCTAGTTTATATTAATAACTATTGTGTGTAAAATGTCATAATCGACATTTTACAGTAACTGAGGGCATATTACCAGCACGTCACCACCCTGTAAACATTCCTAGTATAGCAGTCATATCAATTTATTTGTTGATACTCGGCATTTCTTTTGTGTTAGTATCGGCAGTTTCTAATTAAATCCTAGCTGGTTTTGACAATGTGGAAGGTAATTGCTATGAACTCTTTAAAATGAAAGGACAAGCTGTGTTAATTTCAACAAAAAGAAAATATGGAACTTGTTAATTCAGTGTGGTTCCCAAGCACAGATTTTCCGACCTGATGAATCGCTATCACACAGAAGCTGACATTAGAATTCATCAGTCAGACACGCTCATACATCACTACGAGTTTCAGCACAATGGATAGAGCTCTGTGAGGCTCAGCTATTTATCAAAAATTTAAGAGCTGAAATATGACCTATTAGGATGCAGTTACTGTATCGGTCAGCAGGAAATTAAGCGTGTGTCTTGTGTTTCTCTTCAGTTTATCTTCACGAGGAACCATTGCACTCATAGATAAAGCTTACACTGTGTTTCAAGTGTCACATAACTTTGAAAATTGTCATAAAATAAGCACCATTAATAAATAAGTAGAAGGCATATTAATGAAATTTCGTCACCAAAAAAATCAATGCAGGCACATAAAGCATGCCATGATTTTATTTAAGTCTTAATTCAATGTATCATCAGGGAAGAAAATAATTTTCCTTCAGTAATGAGAATAGTATTTAATATTTCCTATATAACCTCTCAAACAATCACAAAATTAAATGAGGATTAGTCAAATATAATTTACAGGTGAACTGTACCATATAGAATCACCTGTTACAATGGAGTTTACCTAAGGGAAAAAAATTCTAAAGTTTATCCCTTCACAAATACCAACTTATGTACTTACCTATATGGAATAAAAGAATCTCTTGCAAAAATTATTCGAATAGAAGAACATAATCTCACAATTTTTAGTACAAACTCAATTTTTTTAAAATAAAAATCATGCTATAACAATAAAAAAACTACAGTCATGATTATGATTGTGTAATGAAGTTTGATTATCCTGCATATACAAAACTGGTACCATTACATAAGAGATGAAAATTTCCTATTAACTAATAAGAGTCTAGCTGTCCTAAAATCAGAGTACAATGCTTTATATGTGCCAAGATGCTGACAGAGATAACTTTATGTGCTATCAGTTGTTTCAGTGTGTAACACATACACTTCCAGAGAGTTCAGGATTTTGAAGGGATAGTAAGTAACTATTACTACTGGAATATTACACTAAGCTGTTTCCATTATCTTGGAGTGCAGTCCTTCAACCTCTTGAAAAGCTAACTGTAAATGGCATGGCACGGCAGGATGGTGACAGCCTTATACACCTGTTTATTGAGTCTCCTGGCTACAAGCATTGATCTGCACTATTAGTTTATGGGAAGCCACTCTATGATGCCCTCAGAGTGATGACACCAACTCAACATGCAGTTTCACAATGAAAACTATCGCCAAGTGATGCATGACTATATGGAAAAGCAATATAAAGACAAACACTATTAATAAAGTCAAGAACATGTAATGCATAATAAAGTTTTGATATATTACTAGTTTCCCTAGGAAGAATAAAATGGAGTTTTGAGGTAGACAGATAGATGAATATATGAGAGATAAATATGCATTATAATTATATAAATGTTTGAGATTTTATTCTAGTTAGACAACAAAACTTTAATCCAACTATGAATCAGAATAAACTTAAAATGATTATTACCCAGTATATTCATTTACTTACATATTGTGCATTCTCAGGAAATACTTATTGGATGGCTATTCATCTTAGAAAAAACACCGAACAGCAAAAATTCCCCTGAACAGAGAGATCTATATTCTACATTTTCTCTAACATTTTCTCTACCAAGTTTTCACAATATTTATCAACTGTGATTCTTAGTGGCACCACAGCACCGGTTTGCAATTTTACATACTCACACCACAGAACTTTTAAGCTCGAAATATCTTACTTATAGAAATACGTTAATAACTAAGAA
>NC_022009.1:74811998-74822036 GCF_000317375.1 Microtus ochrogaster
CACCTGCCTCTGCCTCCCGAGTGCTGGGATTAAAACCATAGATCATTTCTAACCATAGAAACATGTTTTGTTTTTTTTACTTCACTGAGGGAATTTGGTTATTCTAGCAAATGTGAAGTTAAATTCAAGAAAGTAATTTAGCACTGACCAAATGTTTATATCTCCTTCAAGGAGAGTCACCTGACTCTGAAAAGATCTCTCACCTACTCTTAACAGATCTGCCAATAAGTGATCCAGGAAAAACTTAAATTCCTTCTATTAACATGTCAGATAAACAATATTCAGAACTGTCGATTTTTAATCTGTCAATTGCAAAATTAACAATAAAATACCAAAGTTTAAAGGTTTAAGTTTGCTATAGATGGACAAGATTCCAACAAAAGTCCCTGTAAGTGTTATAAAAAGCAGTGAAAACCTCCAATTGTATTTATCACCATTCAAGACATCTAGCTCTTCATTCCAATGTCTGCTTTTCTAGAATATATGGAAAATTAATAGAAAGTAATTTCTGTACTGGAATTTTCATGACATAATAACATCGTTTTCATTTCAAGGGATAATGGCATTTGTAGGTGCCACAAAGCCTTGTGAGTTTGCCTTTTCTAACTGATGTATTTTTATAAAATCATAGCATTATGTGACCATGGTAAAGCATAAGCAAAGTTCTCATTAAAGTATTCATTATAGTGTCTGAGATTACCCATTCAAAAATTCAATTGAGTTGTTCATATGTAGCATTTAATAACCTGTGGTACAAATAGTGGAATAAGCTAGGGGCATAGCTTGACTTTCCTAATCCTCACACTGAGGAAATCAGAGTATAATATAAATAGCTTCCTGGTATTTGGATATCAGTCTCCAAGCGGGGAGAGACAGAATTGGTTCTTAAATGATTAGAAGTGACATTGTTAAAATAATGTAACCAAATGCCAAAGAAATTCTTCAAAAGTATATGACACAATATTACCATTTATTATTGGGACTGAATTGAAGTCAGAAACTTAAAATAAATGCATCCTTCGTAGTTACAAGGAAAAAAACTTACAAGCAGTAAGAAGCAAACATTTCTATCTGCAAAATAACATAAAATTGGCTTCTCATTCCTGTCTGCTACTCAGTTAATCAAAACACTAGCATTTCAGTACTTAATGTTTCATAGAAGAACACTTATCTTATGAGGGTTCCAAAACCTGCTTTCATTCAATAGCATCAGCAAGTCAACTGAGGTTTGTGTGTGCAATAAAGCACAGTCCCCCAGTCTATCGAAAGGCATGCGCGCTAAGAAGCAAAAGCCTCACCTCTCTTTTATAGTAACATTCATTCATATCAACAGAAATTGAGTATTTATAACATAAGAAATATCTATATTAAAAAATTGTGTGGGGTAGAAAGGACTAGATTTTCTTTCAGTGTGAGCCTCAATCCAGAACTGTTCCTGAAGTAACTAGTTAATAGTTCAGGTATTGTACTATAAGTGATAAAATATCACTTCAAAAATGTTACCATTCATATTAATGCGGAAAGACAGAGAAAAACAAGGAAACATTTACCAACACTGAATATCAGGCTCAAAATGGGCAATGGCTTTTAGGAAGTTACACCAGGCTTAAGAAAAAGAACATGAGGAAAATGAACTTCCTAACAAGGAGACAAGAATATAATAGACATTTCTTTCTCCCTCTGATGTGGGCTTCCCTTCTGAATGCCGTGAATATGTTTTATTACCATTGGTTAATAAAGAAGCTATTTCAGCCTATAGCAGGTCTGTAAGTGACATAGAGAGAGAGTAGGCGGAGTCAGAGAGATGTCATGTAGTTGCTAAAGGAGAAAAAAGCCAACCACAGCCAGAATCTTATCAGTCGGCCACACCCTCATGGCAATACACAGATTAATAAAAATGGGTTAATTTAATATGTAAGAGCTAGCTAGAAATATGCCTAAGCTATTGGTTAAACAGTGTTGTAATTAATATAGTTTCTGTGATATTATTCATGTCTGGGCAGTCAGGAAACAAATGAGCAGCCTTCTTCTCAAACCAGCTCTCTCTCAGAAAGACTATTTTAACCCCTTTAAATAAAATCAATCTATTGTATACTTGTATAGATGACTAATTTGCTCATGCAGTATTAATATCCCCGTTTTGTATTCTATGTTACAACTATGAATATAGTTAGTTTTCATCCTAAACAAAATGGGAAACAAAAACAAAAAGATACACCAAGCATGAGAAATAAAAATACCCAGGTCTACCTAAGCATGCAATAGTCCATGAAAATGGGTGATTTGGGAGATGGGAACAAGACAACAGCATGAAGAGACATGGGGATGTAGCTCAATGGCACAGCACAGCACTTGCCTGGCATAAACCATTCCCCAATCAATACCATAAAAAAATGGAATAATTAGAACTCTTAATTATTACATCTAACTACCTCTAACAACAGGTTCTTTTAAAATATTCCAATCTCAATTTTGCATCAGAACATAGGAACAAAGTTTGCTGGATTTCTTTGACTACTTCCCAAAGACAAATAATACTAACAACAACCAAAAAAGGTGGGGGGAAGGGCAAAAAGCAAAGAAAACCTATGCATATTGTTAAATTTAAATAAGCATATTTTCCAAGTACTCAGTAGGTACACAGTCAGATTCTATTAAAAGACTTTTCTTTCTGTAATTATTCCCATATTCACCTGATAGTTGTCATCTATCAAATCAAGTCTACTAGCTGTGAGTGAGGCATGGTAGATCACCAGATAAATGAGCTTTTCAATTCTCAGACCAAAACTACCCCACAACATTCTACGTCAGAAGACACCTTCTGCATTTCCTTTAAAATACAATGTGGGGGTAGCACAAGCCTTTAATCCCAGCACTTCAAAGGCAGGAAGGCAGAGACAAGGGGATCTCTGTGTCTCTGTGAGCTTGAGATCAGTCTTATCTACAGAGCTAGTTCCTGGACAGACAGGGCTATAGAGACAATCCCTGTATCAAAAAAACAAAAAACAAAAAAACAAAAAACAAAAACAACAACAAAAAACCCACAATCAAAAACGGCTGACAAAAAGAAAAAAAAAAGGACCTTCCAGCTTCCAGCCTAAAGGCAGATTCCTTGACCAGCAGTCAAGAAACACTGGGACACCAACAGGTTAGGGTTAGAAGTCACCGCTCTGGCCGGCTGGCACTGCTGGCGACTTCTGGTCTGAAGTAAGCTTCCGGCTCTCAGCAGAGCATGTTGATGAACTATGTGCTATAGTTCTAGAGAGAACACTGGCACTGAATGCACTTCACATGACACAGATTGTTCAGTGATAGATGGCATAGCAAAAACTTAAATAAAAACCAATGTGTCCATGTGATTAAAGCCTGCAAGTGACCATTTAATAGAAAGTTAGTCATCCAAAACTGCCAGTCAAAGAAAGGAGGTGGCTGTTTAAAACAAATATTTCCATAAATAAAGGTAACCTGTTACATTAAGCTGGGATGGGAGGATAATTTTACAAAGTTTGTCAGCGTTCAGCAATTATTCACAATGAATGCCTGAAAGTTACCATGCTCAGAACTTGTCTCGTTTTCAGTGACTTCTTTCCACCTTGGTTTACGTCATTGTCATTGCCTTTCGTTGGGACTTCTAAGGAAGCTTGCTCGGGAACCAGTAGCAGCACCATGCTGTAAAACTTCATTTGTAGCGTATCATATAAAGAAATGGGTTTCATTATGGAATTTACACGTATGGTCAGCTTTGCTTGATCTCCACCATGCCCACCAAGCAAATATTTTAAGCAGAGAGACAAGTCATAGTCCATGTCACCTGCGTGTGTGTATTATCCATTTACGATTTACTGGGATATACGTACTAGAAATGATATCAGCTACTAGCCATTCAGAGAGATGCCATGGCAAATCCTTTGATATTGAAAAAAACTTCCAGTGAAGAAGTAGATACTAATGAATTAATCTGGAGGGTCCAATACATTAAAATAGTATCATAGTAATTACAAAAGTTATAGGAACAGCTAATAGGCATTGAGGAGTATAGAGCTTTCTAAAGGAGCCTCAAGGGCGGCAAATACACATTGTTTTATGTAATCACCCACCTAGAGAAGAGGAGGATGGACATGGCTTGAAAGTCGTAACAGGCTGAAATATTTAAAAACCATCAGAATACTGAGCGACTGAAACAAAGTTCTAAAGAAAGGAAGAGCGAGAACCAGCTGGAAACAACACAGACATTGGTCCAGGCCAGGCTGCATCTGGTGCTAGCCAGAGGGGAAACTAGGTCGCAGAGGAAAAGGAGCCAGGTTAAAGCCATCAGGACTACTTTACACAGGTACAAAGGCCTTCTTAGGTTTTTCCTAATCTGACACCACACAGACACATGTACCTCCTCAGGTATGCATCTGTAATCTGTGTTAGGACAGACCAGGATTTTAGGAGCAACTAATTTCAAATTTGTTTTCAAAGTGCATCCCCTTTGAAAATATCAAAACATCGCTGTGGCTCTCTTTTGCCTCAGCAAAGCATATGAGTGAAGTAGAGCCTAGACATCCCGGGAGGTTTGTACAGAAAACCTGAAATATAATGTAAATTTGTGGCATATAGCCTTGAATGTAAGTGTGACATAATTCACTTTCGACTACCAATTACTTTTCCCTTTTAAATTTTCACAAACATGTTACATGGGGCTCAGTAAGTACCTAAGTCTAAGAACAGGCAGAGGCAAAGGCTTGGCAGGCCCCAGTCTGTGCCCGTGCTCTGTGAAGCACACAGTTACAATGTCTGGGTGTCACGGGTTCATGTTCTATCGTGTGTCTAGATGGGGTGCTTAGGTCATACTAAACATGTACAGCAGGTATGCAGCTAGCACCCACATCTTCTATGCTCTTTGGATACTGTTCTTGGTTAATAAGAAAAGCTCATCTATATACAGTTATGAAATACAGAGCTTCCCTAACTCACATCTTGCTGCTCCTTTATACCTGTGGTAGTTTTATATGACTCAGATAGGAATAAAACATTTATTGGTAATAAAGCACGAGGAATTCATCTCAAAACAATTCATTGGTATGTATATATTTTTCCACTTAGGAAAGATGAAATATTTGCATACTAATGAGATGGGTATGATTGCTGACTTTTATATGACTTATAAATTGCATAGTTCAAAATGACTAATACTTAAGACACAGTATCTTCAACATTTTTCAGCAGTCATCAGTATTTTGATTTTATAACTGTCAATACTGAGAAGCCAACTTTGCATAAATACATAGTACAAAAGGTAGAAGTATGCCTAGGGCCAACTCAGAGATTGTGCAAAGTCAGTCCTAATCATAAGACAAAATTCATTTAATGACAATTTATATAACTTGAATCAACAATTCAAATGGAATTTTTTTTACCAAACAAGAATTCCAATGCAATATAATCCAAAGATATAACAATTTAATATTTATATGCTGAGGGATGATAGTAAGGAGAGACTGAAATTATTTGTTTTTATAATGAAACCATTAGGTTTTGATATAGTGTATATTATACACCACATTATGTTTTAATTATTATTTAATATATATTGATTAATATTTAATATATATGTTTTAATCTGAGCCAAGGTGCTTCAGGCAATGTGAGCTGATTCCACAGAGTGCATTCTGTGTACTGGAAACAAACCTAACAGAAGCAACAAGCATGGCCACTGCCCAGACTCTCTGAACTCATCTGGAACATGATTTCGAATTCATTTGTGATCACTGCTCATTCATAAAAGTTATACTCCTCACAAGTTTTGTGATGTCCCACATTCATTTACACAATTCCCACATGAGGTTCTGACCAAGAGTTTAAGAAGCTGGGGTCAGAACTGGAGAGATGGCTCAGGAGTTAAGAGCACTGACTTCTCTTCCAGAGGACCCAAGTTTAATTCCCCAGTACTGGATGTAATTCCAATTTCAGGAGCTCGAACCCCGACTTCTGGCCTCCAACATTACTATACATACAAGTGCTGTACAGACATAGATGCAGGCAAAACACCTGTATATGTTCTAAAACAAAAGTAAATAAATACAAAAAATAAAATTAAGAAAAGAATCTAAGATCAAAAACATAATTAAATTATTAAAAAAGTATATTACATCACAGCAATTTAAGCCTTAATGCGAAAGACACAAATTAAACTATTGGGTTACCTCTTCTGTTATGAAAAGCAAAACTCTAAAAATCCTTTTCCTACCCATTTTTCTCAAAAGTGCTTTAGGTAACTGTGATATTAATGTATTAACAGAGTTAATTTCAGTTCTTTAAGAATATTTCTTTTGAAAAGTTCCTGAGGATTTTCACCTGAAGCAAAGGACCAAATTCCAAAAAGAAAAATAAATTTGGTAAAGCAGATCCACTTTCGTTAATATTTAAGTGCTGACAGCTGAGTATCTGGTACCCAGAGGCAGATCCTTAGTTTATTGAAGAAGACACCAAGTTGCCATGGCTCACGGATCTGTTCCAGTCATTAAGATACAGGTAACAGAAGAGAGTCACACAGCCTTGCAGACAACATCCAAATGCAACAGCAGACTGAGCGGTTTTATATGTAAGAGGAAACCTGACCCAACAGGAGGCCATATTGCTCAGGTCAACAGTTTCTCAGAGGACTACTTGGAACACCAAGAAGAATATGTGCAAGTCACTTGTCCGAAAACACCATCTCGTTCTAAAAATAAAATACAAAAATTAAAAAAGTCTAGTTTTAGCTACACTGAAGTGAGAACATATAAAACAGCAATATATCTGTGAACCTGTGGTACCATGCTATGAGACCCAATGGTCTATGAGTGGGTGAAGAGGAGCTTTTGCGATGAAGGCTGTAGTAGGACAGGTCACCCTCCTGCCTCTGCTACAAATGCTTTGAAACTATAGATATGTGACACCACCCCTCCCAACTCACCTACACATGATTTGGAAAAGAGTAAATTCTTAAAATTATGATGACATTCATAAGCTCCAGTGTTTCCACACATCGAAAGGGCATGTTGGGATGTTTTTATATAATTAGTTACATACACAGGACATTTGATTACATTAGCCGTGTATCTGCTACCTCCTCAGCTGAGCAAGAAAATCACGGCCATCTCACCTTGCTTCTGATATCTCACAGCAAAAGAGTATCCCGTCAGATTAAAATTATAATCATAAACTCACAAGCTCATTGGACCTTCTATTGCCCCCAAATAAGTGCTGTCTAACAACTGTGAGCCCCTTTCTTGGTGGCAAGGGCCAACAATCAATATTGATCTATACTGGGAAAAGCCAACTCTGTGATCTTAAACACAAGGGCTGGAGAGGGCTCTCCTGAACTTGGAATACCAAGTCTTTTAACATAATGTCACATTAATAATTTAAAATATATTACATAAGGACCAGGCATGATGGAATAGTGTTCCTTTAATCCCAGTACTTGAGAGGCAGAGGCAGGAAGATCTCTTTGAGTTTTAGGCCAGCCTGGACTATATATAGCAAATTCCAGACAAGTCACAGATACACAGTAAGACACTTCTCAAAAAATACTTTAAAATCCAAAACAATTTTAACATTATTGTACCTTAATATGTTTATGCAAAAGAAACAGACAATTAGTACACAATTTAAGTACAAAAAGGAAACCCCAAGTCCAATGTCAACTTACAAAAGCCTGACATTCTAGCTATCCTATTTTTTTTAAGCTGGCAATAATTTGTGAAAAAGGAAGATTACTGATGGAAATATAAATTAGTACATTTATAGAAAATACTATGGGGAGTCCTAAAATAGCCACTTCTATAAAAACCATAGGGCCCAGTTGTGCCTGGTCCCTACTGAAAGGAAACCAAGTCAATCTTAAAGAAAGATGGAGACGTACCGATGCTTACTGTGGCACCATCCACTAGAGACAAGCGGCAGTCAGTCGTGGTGCTTATCAACACACAGATGGATCAGGAAAATGCGGTATATAGACACAAGGGAGTAGTGCTCTTCTGCAAAGAATATGGGATTGTGTCCTTTGCAGGAAAATGAGCACACCAGAGGTTACACGGTTAAGTGAAATGAACGAGACAAACCAGTTTCACGTGTTTTCTTTTGGATGTGGAAAGTAGGATTTAAAAAAGATGCATCCTAAAAATAGTAGCGGAGGGACCATCTAGGTTCGGGTGAAGGCACAGAGGAGGGGTACAAGGAGAGGATGAGGTCAGGTAGTTGGGGTGGTGGGAAGAATCAAAGTATAATATATGTATGTGTGGAGATGACCCAGAGAAGCCCACTGGCAGGTGCGAATGCAACAATTGCAGCTTTTAAAAATCTGCTACTCTGCCTTTGTCAAAGTTTATAATGCTGTCTCCCTCCACTATTTTCATTCAGTCCAAATTACAGCTGCCCACACTTTCTATCTGATAAAAGGCATCTGATTTCCGAATGAACGGAGACCTGGGTGCTCACACGTCTTTCTCCAATTCAGCCCCTAACTCCCTGTGCTGTGAGCAGCAGCGGGTCAGGTCTGCCATCAGTCTACTGCGTTGTTCTATGAAGAAACAGATTTTCCCTCTCATTCTGAACCATTTGCTTTCTCTAATCTTAATTTTTCTTGCTAGAGCAAACCAGAGAAGACATCGACCCTACCCCCATAGGGCAGCCCGACAAATTGCTGATTATGCAGTCTTGTCCCTAACTTTTCATTGCTTCACATGGAAGACACCACAGCCCTAAAGCCACTGATGATTCTTGGATGTGATCCAAGACACAAGCCCGTCTTAAAGCGAGCCAGAAACTGAATGCCTTCCCCTCACGCCTTCTCATTCACAATCTCTGTCTGCTGAATATAGATGATATGACGCCATCTATATTCCTGGGCTGTTCTGGAAGGGAAGCAAGACAACTCTGGACAGTCAGGATATTTAATTATACCTGATTCCACACGACATGTTTAATATCAGCTTCACTAGCACGAGAATACGGTAAATGCTAAGCATCTGCACAGCCCTTGGGACGAGGAAAGTGCACTTGAGCTCAATGAAGAAGATGCTCTCGAGGACCACATCTTACATCATAGGTGAGAAACTCAAAGGAGGAAGTTAAAGCTGCACATCTCAACAGCAGAACCAAACTTTTAGTGACAACAGCAAGAGGGTTTGCTCACCACAAAAAGGCAAATTCACGGGTGTTAACTTTTAAACACCGATTGCTGTCCTTAAACACTGCCACTTTCTCTCCTTTTCCCATTAATGTCCCCTGCCTTTTTCATTTTTCCCTTCATCAAACTTGTATGGAAGCAGGGGTGGGGCACAGAAGGGCTGGACAGAAGAGGAGGAAGAGATATGACTACATTTTAATTAAAAATAAAATCAATTTGAAAACTTTTTCTCATTTATATTAATAACAAATTAATACAATTTTTTGAGACAAAGCTATATGGGAGAGAGCAGGGAATGGCAGCATGGTGAGTCAACCAGAGCCACCAATTAACTATAATTCTTTCTGCTTGGTTTGGGGGTTTTCTGAGGATTGATACACCAATGGTAAACTTATTAGCAGAAGATGCAGAATCCCTGCTAGAAAGCTCATCTGATAGATGGCATACTTGCCCAACTGAAGCCTGGCACCATCTCACACCTAGAAGCAGAAGCAGGACAGTTCCCCCTCATGTGTGACATTGCCACAAGAGAAGGGAACTGTGAAAAGTGTGCCTGGTGACCACACTTCCTGGGGACCTCATTATTAAACTTGCTGACTGTCCAAATTGACAATGATGTATCAGGGTTTCTGGGAGGAGAATATAAATTAGAATAATTAAAGCTTGAATTTGTTTTGGCATTTGACTTGTAGATGTTTTTAATCTATGTCTCACATTAAATAAACATAGCACACTGCAACCCACATACATTTCATGAAAATAATTAATCTTATCCTACACAAGGAATGCTAATGATTTTTACCCTTACTCTCCCCAACTCTGGCTTTCTCTTTCTTCCCTCCCCTTTCCCTATCTCTCTCTCTGATTCTCTCTCTCTCTGA
>NC_022009.1:74822287-74831547 GCF_000317375.1 Microtus ochrogaster
TCTGATTCTCTCTCTCCAGTACCATCATGTTATAACAGCAAATAGAACAAAGTGAACATCTACTGTACAACTGTGGTAAGAAATAGACCCAAAATCAGGAATCATTGGTGGAACTGTCATTCAGCTATTTTTATGACAGTTAATTCAAAGCTTACTATTGTTCTTCTTCAGGAAGAATAAGAGAAACCATGGCACAGCCATGAAGGGGTGTCATAGGAAAGGAAAGGAAACCATGAACCTGTTACATAAAGACCTCAGGAGCTAGGGAAATGGCTCCAACAGCAAGATGCTTGATGGACCAGCTTGAGGACCCGAGTTAAATCCAGCACTCCTGTGATGAGGTGACCATCAGGGAAGATAAATCAAGCACAGGTTTAAGCCAACAGAAAGTCTGCATTACCCTGCCAGGGACTACGCTGGATGTTCAGGACCCAAGTACAGCTGCAAGTCTTTCTTAGTGAGAGCTGCTGAGCCCCCAAATCACGTCCTGAGTTAACACACTTTAGTTAACAGGAAGGGAAACTATGAAGTAAAAAGAAGGTTGGTACATTTAGAGACTTTCAAAGAACTGTGAACTTTGATGGACTTGGTCTTTGTCTTGTTTTGGAAGGTTTTGCTGCCTATGTGCTAGGTTCCAAGACCAGAATGGTATTTCCATCACAGTGCCAATTGTGTTAAGATCTGAGGGCCTACTAAGGTCATTGGGGCACTTGCACATGGGAAAAGTGAAAGGAATGGCAGCCAATAGCTGGGAGGCAGAAACAAAGTTATCCCTGGGGTTTGGTTATCCTAGTCTCGCTAAATTATAATTAGCAATGAAGGCCTTTCATAGAGTAACAAACTACCACTGAAGTTTTCTGAAATATAGACATACATATAAAAGAAATGGAGTTACCTTACAATGAGGGACACAACACGTTAACTAGACAGCTTATGTTAGCAAGGAAGATCTCCAGTGATGTGGGATGCTCCTCTGTATGCTGTGCATACCACTGGTTAAGAGAGAAACTGGCTTGGCCTGATAGGACAGAGTAGAGTTAGGCAGAGAAAACTAAACTCAATGCTGGGAGGAAGAAGGCTGAGTCAGGAGAAGCTATGAAGCCACTGCCGGAGACAGACATGCTGAACCTTGCCAGTAAGCCATGAACTTCATGGCACAATATAAAATAATGGAGATGGGTTAATTCTAGATGTAAGAACTAGCTAGAGATATGCTTAACTAATTGGCCAAGCAGTGATTTAATTAATACAGTTTCTGTGTGGTTATTTTGGGAGTCTTGACAGCTGGGAAATGAACAACTGGCCTTCTACTACACTCCAGTACTAGGAACAGGTTACAACCTTTTAAGTCATTGGCCAAGGGGCTCCCATAGGTTCTCCTAAACATTACAAGCTATAGCCAATGTTATTGGTTACTCTCCACAACCTAACAGGAAGACTCTATTGCTGAAGACTTACTTATTAGTTTTGCTGAGTACTTATGTTACAGAATATAGAGTAGAAGTTTCCCTGCTGATAGACGTGCATAGTGCTGGAAGATGCTACACATAAACTAGGGGAGCAAAGGAATCATCGTTCCCACCCCCATATGAATGCTGTGACCTATGAGAAAAATTGTCATGTAAGATTCACTAGTGCAATAGTGTCACAGATGGAGGAGTCAACAGGCACTCTTTGGCTTTAAGGTCTACTCCATGAAATGGAACCATACATTACACCATTAATGTAGTCAGGAACCTGAGATTAGGTAGGTCATGGGCTGTAGGGGAGAAGCCTACTGTTCTCACTTCACTAAATGAATATGACAACAAAATGACCTTTGGTGACATATTGCTATACCATATATCAGTGTATTACTCAACATCAGAGAAGCTTCTTCTTGTGGTAAATGAAAATCAAGGATGATACCTGAACCTCTGACATACCAATCCTTATTTATGCATTCTATGTTTACTTCATATACACATACTAATGATAAAGCTTAGTTGATACACAGATACATTAAGAGATTAACAATAATAATGCATAACAAAATTATTTTTAAATGTACAGCATTAACTATATGTAAATGTTCTCTCTCATTCTGTCACAGATACTATATACTAGTTCTGTTCTTGAGATACACAGGAGATACAGTATCTGGGAAGAAATAAGATGAATGACATAGGTTCTGTGACTTAATGTTGGGCCACTTTATGAGAAGCCCGGTGCTTAGACAGCCAGTATAGAACACAGAGCAGATACACTAGAGAAAGGGATGCTTCACATCACTGCTGGCAGGAAGTGGTATGGCTCTACATGTCACTGTACTGCTGGGGACAGCACACACTATAGAACCTATCAACTGTGGTTTTTCTGGAATTTAATATTTTTGGAAAAGAGTTGACTAAAAAACGAATGAAAATTTGTTAAGAAATAAGGGATTCGTGTACATACACACCTATACCAAAGCTTAGTTTATAGATCAGGGACAGTAAAGCACTGACAGCAGCAATAATAAAAAGAACAACATACTGAAATATGTATTGTTTAAAAGATATGACCACTTTGCTTTTAGAAATTTTACACTTACTAGTTTAACACAATAGCTGTCTGCAGGGAATCAAACCATGAAAAGTTAAATGAGGAAGAAAGGGGAACTGGCGTGTGTTTTTCTAGAGGACATAATTCAACTTTCAACTCACTATATGAAATTATAAATTTAAAAACATGAAACCTCAATTAGTGATACACAAACCAAATCAAATTGATAATTGCCAGAAAGGTATAGTGGGCCAGTTAAATGTCTAGGGGCAAAGGGCTTGATGGAAAAAATAGCAAATCTCCCCCACCTAGGTTCTCTCATACCATTTATACTACTAAAACAAAATAAAGTGCCATCATTTTAACAAGGACACATGCCATATACACATTACAGTAACAGGCGTGCTGGAAATTCCATGAATATGTCACAGAAACAGACTCCACCTGTATGAATGGAAGCAGTTCTCCAATGTTGACTATCCATCACCAACCGCCTAATCACAGGCAACCAGCATCATGATTTTCCATCACACTTTGTAAGAGCAAAGCTGACACACAACATTTACATCCGGTTTCATGTACTTAGATCAAAATCGTTTTCTATTTCACACTTTTAGACCACACTGCTCCAAGAAAAGGCAAATGTAGTCAAGCTTGATAAACCAGGAAGTAGTGCAAATGATACAAAAAAATCATTGGGTTTGAGGGGTAAGGTTAATAAATCACATCTTCAGGCCGCGGCATGATGAAGGCCCACACTTGAAAGCAATTTGGTTTCCGAAGACCACGCGGGTTCCCGCAGCATTACCAAAGAGCAACACAAACACATTTTATTTTTGTGAGACTTGAATGTGAATGAGATGAGGAATTTGACTTCTAAAAAGGAATCCCCCTAACTCCACTGAAATACAGATGGACTCACTGCACCTGTGTGAAATCCTCCTTTAAAATACAAAACAGCATTATTTTCTCTCCTTTCACTTCTGACCATGGATTTAGAGAAGGTGGATAATGCCATGTTGCCTAGGGTAATCTGAATGCTTTTGTTCTACTGGAAGAAACAAGATCCCTTTCAGCTAAAGGTTTGCGGCTGCTTCTGTCTGTTCAGCACTGGCACAACTAGGGTGATGGCTGCATAAAGAACTAAGCAAAGGTGCTCACTCCCGGGGTTTTGGCAAGCCTCCAGAATTGACATCCTCTGCCCTGTGTGAACTTAGGGCCACAGGATCAGAGTGAGGAGCGGAGGGGATCCTGGTCTGTATAGACCTGGTAGCTGTGTTTTATGCATGGTTGTATAATTCACTGCTTTTCAGTCCGTTCTAAATTTTAATAGCTGTCTCTCGAGAAGCAAAGTATCACTTGTTGTAATGGAAGTGAAACTTACATACAAAGTCCTATAAAATGACACGACTGAATCAAAGGAAGTTTGCAAGAAAAGCGAGCACACAGAAGATTAGAGATAATATTTTTATAAACACATGTTCTTACTTTTAACATTTTCATTCTGCCTAAATAATACTTGTTTCTCGTGAACCTAAAACTATAGCTGGTTGTTTTGGCAGTGAAAAAGACCTCAAATTATTTGGTTGCTAGCCTGAAATAAAGAGTGTAGAATTTGTAAGTCTTTGTAAAATCTGACTTACTTACCAAAAAAAAAAAAAAAAAAAATTTAAGGCAATGGAAATGGCCTGCATCTTTATTCCTGAAAGGAAAAAGAACAACAATAAAAAACAGATCAAAGTTACAAAAGAAGTTACAGTACCACTGATTGCTACCTAGTTCACAAGACTTTTAAAATATACTCTCTATTTCCCTCTACACTTAAAACCCTCTGGCTGCTTTGAACTAATAAATTACAGTGACGGGCACTTCATAACCAGTATTTTGTCAACACAAATGATAATAGCACAAATTTCATCCTTGTCTTATTTGTAGTTTACAACTAAGGAAATAAGAGAATGAGCTAACAACAATAACAACAACAAAAAAAAAACTGAATTAAACACAATTTGGCCGTCCAGAGAACCCAAATGGCAGTGAAAATCACAAGTGTTTCTGCAAATGGACAATAAGCTACAATAATGGCCAAAGTGTGGATGAGATTGACACTTCTTTGTTCTATTTGAATTTACCAAGGAACTAAAATGCTCGACGTTTTGAAAGATGCAAAGATGGACAGGTTATGCACTTCACCTGAATGAATTTGGAGAACTCTCTAGAGGTGTGTTGTGGGGACATAAGGATAGCAACGAGTCAGTGTCCAGGCGGTGTTTGAGAAAAACCCAGCTAGTAGTAACTAACCTGAGCTCGATTTGCAAGCTGAACGTTTGCTTCCTTCAGAAAGTTGTATCTGTTTGTTTTCCTAAAAGATAACACCATGTCCTAACATGTCTTTGAGTAGAACAACACATCCTCTTTTGAATTGAAGATCCTATTTTGACCTAAGATATCAAAAACAATTATGAAGAAGTATTTTGCTTTTGGAAATTTGGTTCACCTTATAATTCCCTAACAAAAGGTGAAATAAGGATTATTCCTTCTTTGATAATATGGTCTAAGCTATGAGCATCAACAAAAATGGAATTTCTAAATTTATGCCCACAATTACCCAAGGGCAATCCAGTGCCTCCTCTACCAAGCCAGGTTCAATTAAGGTTCAGTATTCTACTTATGCTATTGTATTTGAGCTCAATGACTAGGAATGAGAGAAAAACGGATTGAAGAAGAAGGGGGAGGGGAGGGGATGGGAAGTGAGAGTGAGCTGAGAGTGGAGGACAGGGAGGCAGGGGTAACGAGGGGGAAGAAGCACAGGGGAGAGGAGAAGCAATGTCCAACCCCAAACAGTGAGCGTCAAGAGCCTGAAAAGACCAATGAGAAGAGCCGGAGAAGAGACCCTGCTGGACAACAGAGAATGCAAAAGGAGACTCCAGGAAGCACAGACGGCTTCCTGCTCATTTGAAGGAATGGACTACTCTTCAAGGTGAAAGAAAACAAGAACAAAAAGAGGGGAGGGGAGAAAGAGGAAGAGGGGGAAGGACTAAGGGAGGAAGGCAGGAAGAGAAGTTGGCGAACAGCTGTGGCATGAAATAGCAATGCTCTGGCTAACAGGAACCTTTGGTGGCAAACATGGCGAGTTCAGCACCCAGGAGGCCAATGAAGTCCTGCTTACACAATGCACCTCTAGGTTCTGATTGCTAAATGAAATTCTAAATAGATACGTATCCTTTAAAACACTAGATTTCGCTTACTACTACAGTGGTTATTGCATAAACAATAAAAATGTGGAAGGCAAACTATAAGGAACCTAAGAAAGATAATTGGCTAGAATTAAATAAGATTGCAAGGCCAAGCCATTTTGGCCAGATGGCTTTTTGCAATTTTGGAAATATCAAAACTCATAAATGTCACGGGGTATAAGAATTCAGAACATTCCCATCTGGTTAAAAACAAAGTGATTGTTCTGCATTCCTGGTGACAATAGTTCACACTGTTCTCTCAGATACTATGCTGTTCGGTCTCTTAAGAAAACTCTTATCTCTTAAAATGGCAATTATGTAACCACTTGGGTGCAAAGAAAATAAAAAATGTTTACCTCTGAGATAGATGCTAGGGACAGTCTTGCCATGCCTACTCTGCTTAAAAAGAATCTATGAGTCATCCTGTAGAACTCGGGTACTGACCAGTATAGCAGATTCATGTATCTATCTGAGCTGGAAGCTTCGTTACTGCATCAGAACTGCCACTTTGAAGTGCAATGCTCTTCACCAGTGCATTACTATCCACAGCCATAGCACGGACGGGAAACGAAGAGGAAAACAGACACAAATTAACAGCTCCCTTTCCCCTTTCACATTTGATACTTGAATTTCAAAGAATTAACTTTAAAGATATAATTTAGCTGCTCAGAAATACTACACACTATGTATTTACATTGCTCAGAAATAAAGAATTTTGTTCATTATATACCTCTATATATAAATTTCCCTTCCAATCATTCAACAGATGGTTCTATCACATTTGTGTTAAATAAATAATAATATACATTATGAATTATTAGAATTGATTTAGATAGTATGTTACAAGTGCATTTATTTTTTATGTTGTTTTGTATTCCTTATAAGGATCACTGCTGTCTCTCTGGTTCACTTCCTTACGGTTCGTGTCCCAACTCTACTGAACAAATCACAAAACATCTCTCTAGGCTGCTACAATCTCTACCCGCTCTCTTTATCAGTACAGGCCCACCAGGCTTTCTGAAACACCTCTTTGGGAAGACGAGTGATACATGCACTCAGTGGAGTCAAGTGGACCCAGACTAGCACAGAACTTTCAGTACTTCTGTGCATTGCTGACATATCAGAGAGAAGCAGACATCAAAAGTCACAGCACACAGAGGACCATCGCGGGGAGAAAATGTAAATATTTATTAATAACAGATAAATCCTGACCATCACGGAAATGGCAGAGCAGAGATATGCCAGTATTTCATCTTCACTGTTTCAAGTGAAGGACGTGGGCTTGGTTTAATATAAACATCTTTAATTATCCCCCAAATACATGGGAAAAAAAACTTTTCAGTTTCAGAAGCACCTGGGAGTCATTGTTAAACTATAAGATAGAAGTAGGTCTGTATTTTAACAAGTCCCTAAGTGATACCAGTGACTTTGGGTTGGAAAAAAACAAACCCACAGTTTGATCACCAAGTTAAAATAAAGGCAGGGACAAAGGTCCTGTGTTTACTACATTTATGCTAAAATCTAATATTCATGTCAAGTGATGTTTCTATGCCTTTCCCATCACTTGGCTCTAAAATTTATACTTTGTTACTTGCTTTGGCCTAAATTCTTTTTTTCATAAATTTTAAAAAGGTAGTACCAGCTTAGCCATTAAGAATACAGACTTCCTATAGCCATACTGATGAATATTTTGCATATCACCATAGAACCTTCATCTGGCGATGGATGGAGATGGAGACAGAGACCCACACTGGAACACTGGACTGAGCTCCCAAAGTACCAATGAGGAACAGAAGGAAGGAGAAGATGAGCAAGGAAGTAAGGACCAAGAGGGGTGCACCCACCCACGGAGACAGTGGGGCTGATCTATTGGGAGCTCACCAAGGCCAGCTGGATTGTGACTAGAAAAGCAGGGGATAAACCCGGACTCTCTGAATATGGCGGACAATGAGGGTTGCTGAGAAGCCAAGGACAATGGCACTGGGTTTTGATCCTACTTCTTGTTCTGGCTTTGTGGGGGCCTAGCCAGTTTGGATGTTCACCTTCCTAGACCAGGATGGAGGGGGGAGGACTTTGGAATTTCCACAGGGCAGGGAACCCTGACTGCTCTTCAGACTCGAGAGAAAGGGGGAGAGGAGTGGGGGGAGGGGGGAGGAGTGGGAGGCTGGGAGGAGGCGGAAATTTTTTTTCTCAATAAAAAAAAAAAAAGAATACAGACTTCTAGGTGCACATGTTACTATCTCCCAGGACTTGGATATGAGCTCCAAGTTAAACATAAGTTGAAATTCAGACATAAATTTCATATTAAACTGTCTCGGAGAAAGCAAAATATGAAAAAAAAGTCAAATCTAACACTAACTGCAAAGAACATAAAATACAAGAGTCCTGTATTCCAATCGTCAGTTATCCCTCACCTGTCTCCCTCCTTACAGGTCCTGTAGTTGTTGCTTAACAGCAAACAGCTTATTTGAAGAAAAAAAAAAAGGAAAAAGAAAAACGTTTCTTGCCACTTCATACTATCAGAATATGCTGCACAGACTCCCCAAGTTCAATCAACTGATACACATGTCGGGGGCGGGGGACAGAAAAAATACAAGCCAGGTTAATTTTGATATTTCCTTTCCTGAGGAGACCACACAATTAGCATGTATTGTGAATTTACAAGGGTTCGGCTAGAGAAGAATTCATGTTACACAGAGGTTCCCGACACGATTAACAGAGATGGAGAAACTGGGCCAGTGTTCATGAGAACGCAAACCAGAGAGGTCATGGGTGTTAATGAGAAAAAGAGCATTTATTAGCTTTCAATTTAAAACATAAAGCCCTTCTCTCTCAATGGTTTAAAACAGGACAGTGTTCCCTACCTGAGGACAGATGAAGGCAGTGCCCTCAATTAGATGAACAACACTCCTGGCCCCGAACTTTTATTGCTGCCACTGAAATTGTGTTTTTACATTCTGATATCTGTGTTGTTCTACACAGGAAGCTTATGAACATAACTTATCATGCACTATCACCTACACTGAAAAGTTGTACTTTTATGTTTCAGATACCTAATATTTACTTTTACATACTAGCCAAATGGCATATGATGTGACTTTGTGTGAGATCTATGGATGATGGAGATATTTTCTCTGAAAAGCTTAAAGTCCCTGGATAATTTTAAATTTAAAAAATAGAAATAATGCCCTGACTAGTTCACATGAAAAAGATAAAAAGCAAATAGTTATTTCTTAGCAATTTATTTTTCCTTTGCTTTCAAATTTTATGCTATTCTGATTTCAAATGAAGGTATGAAAATGACTCTCACACTGGAAAGGCACAGGAAGTGAAGCTAAACCCAGTCAGTGACCAGGCCTTTCATCTGGACCACTCTGTGCCCAGCCATCAGCAGCGCAGTCCAAGGTGAGGAGTGGCCAGTCATCAACAGCACAGTCCACGGTGAGGAGTGGCCAGTCATCAACAGCACAGTCCACGATGAGGAGTGGCCAGTCATCAACA
>NC_022009.1:74832102-74836789 GCF_000317375.1 Microtus ochrogaster
AGTCCACGGTGAGGAGTGGCCAGTCATCAACAGCGCAGTCCACGGTGAGGAGTGGCCAGTCATCAACAGCACAGTCCACGGTGAGGAGTGGCCAGCCATCAGCAGCACAGTCCTCGGTGAGGAGTGGCCAGCCATCAGCAGCATAGTCCAAAGTTGAGGAAGCACACGCCCACTTCACACAGTGACTGTGGCAATGTGTTTGTGCCCGAGAAAGCAACCTATCCAGACACAGGGAATCAAAGTTGCTTACAAACAGTTGTCCAATCAAAGTTCTAGAAGACCTTTCTAAATCCATTCCTTGTGTGATTTCCTACTCTGGTGACATGATTAATCGACTACGATGCTGTCAAGTCAGAGTCAGTGACAAGCAGACTGCAAGGGGACGCGGCTGACAAAGCAAACCTGCCCTCGTATGTAGGACGACACATACAACGACATCTACGTTTGCTGGAGTGATGAAGAGCCGGAGAGCTGAGCAGAAGTCATGCTCTCTCTGCTTTCTGTACTCTTGCTAGCTGTACTACGAAGACCCAGCATCTCCCTGAATAACTACTTATTCCTCCCCATACAGTGAGTCTAAGTTAGTGCACAAAGCAGACGGGATGAAGCATGATCCCAGTTGGGCTTCCCATTGAAGGCCTGTTTCAGAGAGACCTAATTTGAACTGTGAGTTCAGTGATATTCCCCTGCGAAAAAACAGAAAGAGATTGTCTCTAACAGAAAACAAAAAAAACCAAGAGAGAGCCTTGGAGGCAGAAATGTGTAGAAAGGATGGAAAGAAGGAATTTAGGCAGAGTGTGCTGGAAGACGAGGAACGAGGGAAAACCCTGGAGACTAGGACAGAAGACATACTCAGGCAAACTTAAGGACCTGTTTCTTCACCCAACGAGAAGAGACGGGGAGGCAGGGACACATCACTTGCTTGACCGCACAGCTACTGGAAGCAAGCCCCTGAGGAGCTGATGGAAAGACATAACACCCTGCCTACTGCAGAGCTGCTGTGCCTTTGGCCGTGTGTGCTGGCACAATGAAAGAAAGCAGTGTTATGTTCACCAACATCACTGACTCCAGGAGGAAGACCTGATGGGCAGGGAGAGGATGCTGAGCGTGGAAAGGGAAGGCGGCAGTTAAAGTCTAGGTAGCCCCAAGTAGCAAGCGAGGGAGAAAGACATTTGGAATGATGGCTGCTGGAGAGTAAAATCAACACTTTCTTTTTCTTTTCGCATTATGGAAGGCGGAAAGAGAATGTGTCAGGAAAGGATCCTGGATCGCTGACATACAATTAGTTACTTCATTTTCTAGGAAGAAACACCAAAAACGGAGACTAGTCTGAAAACCACCTTTCACCTGGTGACACTTGACGTGCCTTCAAGGCAACTGAAAAATGTCTAGTATGGGGTCATGAGCTCGAGGAGAGACCAGGACGAAATGAATGTCTCTGAGATGCAACAAGGAGAAAGAACCATTAAGCCGTGGGTATAGATGGGATCACTGAAAACAACTCTTACTACAGTGTGTTTTTATGTACTAGCATTACATTGAAATGATCATTGCTCAAATATTTCAATTCTTAATGACACCGAATTGGAAAAGTCTCGCCAAAGCAAAGGCAAAAAGAAAACTGGTCTGGCGTACTTCCTGAGGAACATAAAATAGAATTCTTAATGGTGTTAGCTTGGTGCAGGCCCTGTCTGACAGATTCTGATTAGATTCTGATATGTCACAGATGGCAAAGACCCATTGTCTGAATAATAAAGAAGTCCCAGTGGATGCATATAGGGATCATTTGAACCATTAAAACCAGCGATTACCAAATAAGATAGCATAGGAATGGTGTGTCCTATACATGAGTCATTAGGTGAAATCGCTTGCTTGCTCTCAGGGTACAAAGTGAGCATGGTCTGCAGGCTGGGTCTGGTAGTTACAAACACTTAAACAATATTAAAGAGGCTGTTAGAATCATGATCCACTTCTCATTAGAGAGCACAATACTGTAAAGCAAAACCTGGAGTAGATGAAAGACCTATCTATAAACCACAAGGGCAATCACAGATACATTAATATTAATTAGTAAAAGATCCTATTCCAAAGGATCACTTGGAAAAGTGTGGCTTCAAGGCAAATGAAAGGTGTTCAGGGGACATATGGCCTCATCCATCATTCAAAGCCCACTTTGAGGAGATATTTTAAACATGTACGCTCCAAATAGCTTGCCTTAGGAGGCTGCAAATGAATACTAGAAAAACTGATATTTTTCTCAAGAAAAAATTAGTGTAAAGTTATAATGTGATATACCCACATGTAAGTCTAATAAGCATTTTTATGGACGTAAGGTGTTAGCAATTCAAACAGGCAAGTCTGCATTGTTAAACTTTTTGTGTGAATTACAAGAAGAAAAGCTGAATATGGAATTTTATTTATTGCCATGGAAAATTCTTGGCTGTCCTTGAGTGCCATGGAGTTTTTTCCACCACATAGGTTTAGCTTAGTCTGGGAGATGCTAGGGTTCTGAAAAACTCAATGGCGCCAAAGGTAGCCCTATCCATTAGCTTTGGGGTTTGTGTCTTCTGAATTTAAAGAATGAAATTTGAGGACCACAAGGGGAAAATTTCAGAGAAAAAGTTATTCCAGGTTTATAGGTAGAAGACAGTCAGACAGAAACAGAGGGATGAGGGGAACTGGAAAACCATCACCGGAGCTCGACAGGGGCTTTTTAAAAGACTTGTAGCAGAAACCGGAGTGAGACAGGAGGAGGAGGTGGCGGTGAGCGCCCCATCAACCTCAGTCCAGGCACAAGTAAGGGACAACAAGGAGTGTGGAACCGGAACTGGCCACTGCTGTCCCAGGAACCAGGACAGACCTGACATTTGGTGTCCCTGCCTCCAGCAAGGACAAGCTCAAAGCCGCTGCCCTAGGGTTTCTGTCCTGTGTGCCCACTTTTTTCTCCCAGTCTCTTCATTCTCTGAAAATAGGAAATGAAGTTCTGACATATCTGATATTCAGGGACTCTGAAGACATCACGCTAAGTGGAAGAGGCAGCTCACAAGTGGTTAAATAAATACTGTATGATTCTGTTTATGTTCAACAGCAGAAACAGCTCACAAGTGGTTAAATAAATACTTTATGATTCTGTTTATGTTCAACAGCAGAAACAGGAAAGCCACAGAAGCACAGTGCGGGACATTAGCACTTGCAGGGGATATAGTAAGAAGGGCAGACGGCTAGAGGTACGGGTTAACTTATGGGGTGATTAACACAACTACAGTTCTCTAGAGAGCATGTTCGCATACTGTGTCACGACACTGCTCAGTGAACGGTAGATGTTACTAAAGACATACTTTATGAATTATAGCTCAGTAAAGTTGATTTTAAAATACTTGATGACACTTTTTATCTGGGACAAAAATACTAAAGACATATTAACTGAAACAATTGCAATAACATGTGTCTTTTAAGATTTACAGAAGCCATTTTGCGTATTTATTTCCTTTCATATTTGCTAATTCTAGAAATTACTTCTAAGGAGGGGGTGAAACGTGGTATTAATGACAAATGCTTATATTAATTTATAATCAAATGCTTCACTTATTTAGCAAAGACATAGGTGTTCAAGATAATATGGATGCCTCACTGATTTCCCAAAACTACCCCATCAGACTTGCGCTTTGCTAATCCCAAAGGAAACACTAGAGGTAACTTAGCTATGAGAAGGTCACCAACAGTTAAAAGTAATGCAGATGCAATTTGGATCAAGACAGGCTGTCTCCAGAGCCTGTGCTTGTAACTACTATACAATTACAATAATTTTTTAAAGAGCATGTTATGAGAAATCCAAGAAGTAGTTATGTTGAAGACAGCACAAATCCATCACCCAGTGAAGACGAAGAACGCACCAACACCAAGTTTTTCCACTCTAAAACTTCTTGCTATTCTCATATGCCATAAAGCAATTCAGTAAATGTCAATATTCAGATACCAAATATAAGCAGAATTTCATTTACCTTTTATTTTCACTGGATTTTCAGTACCAACTTTGTTTTATTTCATTCTGCTATATCTGACCTTATTATACAGCTACTTTCAGAAAATTCAGAATTTTATTCATGGAATTAAAACTAAAGAGAAAAAAGTGTAAACTTCCCATAGTGACCACAATAGGATGAAAGTTGAAATAAATCCACTCCAGACACAAACCATTTTGTGATCCCAAATCACTCCTCTTAGCATATATCTCAATAATCGATTATTTCCCAACCATCTCCACGACATGTGATCTCTCCTCATGCAGCCAGCCAGTGAGAGAGCCCTCCTTCGGCCTCCCTAAAAAGGCTCCTGGTTTGCCAGAGGACAACGTCTGTTATGGCTAAAATGGGTGCTCTCCGACACAATGTCTGCAATCACACAGCAAACCGTGCACCTTGTTAGTACAAACTTGAATCAAGTCTCCAAGTGGCTCCTAAGGACTAAGTCTGGCAGACAACTATTTGATTCATTCAGTAATCACACTGCATGTGAAAATTCATGTTTGCATTTTTAATATGAAGCAAAGCCATCTGAGAAAAGACAGAGTTCAGGTATTTTCTGTGCTTTGTTTTATCACCAAACATTCATGATCCTCGTCGTTACATAATGTTGCATTCTTGAAGTGAAAACAATACCTCCACAACTATGCATAGCTATCTACAGA
>NC_022009.1:74837860-74839692 GCF_000317375.1 Microtus ochrogaster
ATGTTCTTTCGGGAATTCACCAAGACCAGCTAGCCTGGGTCTGAATAAAAGCTTTTCTTCTCTCAGAAAAGGGAGCGCACTCTTTTTGTCAACCTGCAAATCTTTTCCTCTCTGGTCTCTGGGCAGATTACTTCCGGCTACCTGCTCTTCTTCATGGCACGCACATGTGACCAACTGGGCCATTTCATTAGGCACAGTCCATTCCAGACTCCTGCAGAGACTGTCAGTGATGATGACTTTGACTCCTCAGGAAAAGCTGTCGCCCACCAGAGTGCCTCCAGCCTGCCTCTGGTGGGCCTGGATGCTAGGGAGAAAAACGTTGCCCAGATTCTTGAACAAGCTGCACTGTGGCTCCTCAAAAACACAGAACAATTAAAACGCCTGAAAACAGGCCTGAATTTTATCAATCTCTATAATGCCTAGGCCACCTCCCAGAGTATCTAAATCCACAAAAGGATCAGTGAACATTTTCTGGGCGTAAATGAGCATTAACAGAAAGGAGGGCCTCGGCGTTACTGACACCCATTTGTGGGTAACCCACTTGGTCTTTCATGCCAGTCTTTACAACGACTAGGAAAACCCATCAACCAGCTTTTCTGAAATACAAGACAGAGAGAAAATGGCTCATTGTCAACACAGGCATCTAGTCAGCCAAAATGCCACACCTGGGAAACCTCTCCTAATATCCTGAGTTCCTTAACAAGAAACTGTAAAGACACATGGGGAAAAAGAGAGATATAGAAACAGGAACTGACCATGGATTTTAAATACACCGGGATAACAAAAACAAATGTGTCTTATGCAACAGTATCCGTTATGAATTACAGCGGATCCTCCTGGATCTGTGGGAGATATGAACCCTCGTTGTTCTAATGGATCCCTAAAACCATAGATGATATTAAACCATATTGAACAGATTTTTTACTATATATGCACACATAAATTTTAACTTCTAGTCATAGTAAGAGATCCACAACTACAAGAATAAATTAGAACAATTATAACAAAATGCTGTCATAATACTTTTGGCATTATATATCTTGCTTTACAGCTACGAATTACAAAAATGTGACACAAATGTGAAGATAGTAAGACAGAAAGTCCTATAACCGTGACAGCTGGGTGACTGACAGGTGACTATGGATACAGTGTGGACATGCTGGACAAATTAGCATCTCACCTCCAGGAGCATGGGATTTCACCACAATATTCAAAATACTATGCAATTCAAAAATTAGAGATTCTACAATTATATATATATTATACTATTTTATCTTCAGTTTGTCAGTCATAAGATCACAGAGAATAACTAAAATAGCAAAAAAGATTTAGCGAATTAATAACATTTTCAAACCGTTGAGGTGTACGCATCCCCTTCTTGTTGGGTTCATCCCCTTGTGAACCTGTCCTCCGTTTTCACCACTTTCAGTTAGTCTTTCAGGTCTAACTTCTCCTCCAGCTCCTCCAGGTTCAGCAGAGCCTGAGGCTCATCCCTCCCACTACTCTGAGCATCTCCATTCCCGCACACATTATAATTTAGTGTTGTGTTTGTTTCTTATAATGATGATTTCTTCAGAGAACGTATGTGGCTGCAGTAAATTTTTATTTATTTTGCCAGTACAATGAGAGCAAAACTAATAGCTACAAAGATCCTGGGTAATTTCTTTGTCACCCTCCCTAATAAATGAGATTAATAAATGAAATTACTTCATCGCAGCCCATAAAACTCCTCACAGAAAAGCATCAGATCCCAGCAAACATTCTGCTCGCTGTGTACACAAGTTCGCACGTTCTTATTAGTATACAAAAAACATTAGTTCACCAATACCTTT